>NW_026779051.1:682500-982500 GCF_030144855.1 Hypanus sabinus | reverse complement strand
TGAGATGCAAAGGGGATTTTTACTGGGATGCTGAGTCTAGTGGTGCCGTTGCGATCGACTGTACATATTTGTTGTATAACTGTAAGGCAACACACACAAAATGCTGGAGCAATTCAGCAGATGGATGGCAACTTTGGAAAAGAGTAAACATTCAACTATGCGGGCCGACAACCTTCATGATTTTGTAGGTGTTGTTCTATATTTCGATCATCGACAGATTTTCTCCTGCTTTGTTTGAAACTCTGTTCATTACATTGATTCCGTTTATTACAAGTGGGAGTACAGAATAGGAGCGTGAAGACAGCTGAATTGTACTACTGCATAGCATTTATTTCTATGTTTTAATGAGTTTCAAAATCCGATTAACTGGGTATTTCACCACATTCTTGAGATCCTTACGGAATTTGCTCTGAGTCAGGACGTAAATACACGTGTTGGTGCAGGGACTTAGAATCTGCAGCATTCCTGATGTCTCTTCTATAATGTAAACGGGATTCATGACAGAGTAATAAACAAAACTCATTGAAATCCGCTGATAGATACAGAATACCAAACGTGTTCCCCACAACAATATGAAACTTCCCGTTATGCTGAAGAGCAAAATGATGGATTTGCGACGGCTCTCCATCTCCCGGTCCTTGTCATTCTCTCGACTCTTTTGTGCCCGGAGCCTCCTGCGGGCTTGACTGACCACCAGAATCCGCCCGACAGTCAGAATATTGAAAAATAAAATCAGAACGAATGGGACACAAGGGGTTAAAATGCGGTGAAACATCTCAAATACCACCCATGACGGAGAGTTTCTGTAACTCGGTGTAAGAACACAATACCAGGGGATACCATCAATTATTATCATAGGCTCGTATACAAAGCCCCAGGGGACACTCTCCAAACAGGCCAGAACACTCACTGTCCCGATAACCACAGCCGCCGTTCTCTCGGTGCAATATTTTGTTTTCAGCTTCTCACAGCAAATAGCCACAAATCGATCGACGGTGAAAGAGGCAGTCAACCAGACAGAGGCAGTAGTGCTCGTATGAATCAGCCATCTAGCGATACTGCACACAGGAGTGATGAACAGGAATGATCGGGGAAAATAAAGCCAAGCAGTCCACGTCAGGAACGGAAGCGTGATAACGACCAGGAGATCGGCCGCTACCATTCCCACCAGGTAGAGAATTACACATTTGGAGAGACCGCACTTATCCCGGGACAGGATCACAATCGCCATCAAGTTCGCTGAAGAGAGAGGGGAAATAGGAAATTGAGAAAATGCTGAGTAAAACCCATTGCCGCAGTTTTCGAGGATCATGTAATATTCCCATTTTATTGTTGCATTCAACGGTAGAAGGGTGAAGACAGGGTCAAGAGCTGGCTGAGCTTACACAATAAAATAAAGTCAAATAATGTAAATTCGGATTCCTTTCTGATGACCAAAAATATGAAGAGGCAGCAGACAGATGAAACTAGGTACCTTCAGAGTCAGTACAGTGTGGAACATTTTTATCGGCTTCATCCGCGTCTGATATCAATGAAATAAATCAATTCGGACGCCGATGGCGGGATTCTTTCATTAAACAATCATCAACTTCCCTGTGACTCCCTGTCAGCGACAGAACAGCCGAAGGGCACAACAGAAACAGGAATTCCCGGAACCACTCATCCAGACAAAATAGAATATAATGTGGGAAAGCAGTTAACGTGTATTTTATGAGCTGTTTTCAGAGATCCCCCATGACACGACTTTCTCTTACTCTTTCTATACAAGCTGCATGAGGTTTTGTGTTTCCAGCATTTCCCGTGTTTGTTTCCTATTCCAGCATTTACCACCGCGCCGACTTTACAGCAGAACATTGACTGAGGTAGCAGCCTCTCAGATATACTTGACGCTCCCGACTAAATCCATGACAGGGAAGCCGGGAGAATAATCCAACGTACAGTAGCAGGCACGGTGACACAGTCAGATGTATGTAGCGGTGTCAGATGTGGATACATTATAATATGTTTTACGATATTTATGGTTATATGGACAGTATAATGCATTTCACAGTGTTGGTAGTTATGAATCTACACGTCGGATTTGTTAATTGATCTGCAACGACATCATTGTGTTGTCCAGCAACTGCTTCACTTTCTGTCATACAGCTCACTTTTACTGAAAACCCTCAATCTTCCTGCTGCAACAGGGAGCTCCTCAAATTTGCTGTATCGTTACCACTAATCGATTGTTTGATCATGGCACGTACCACACACAACCGCTCATATACCAAAGCAGGCAATCAATTAGCATCATCTTCGCGGTAGTATAAACACAGTATCTGCAAATGCAGTGCAGCTGCTTCCAGACCAGAAGCACTGAGACCCGAGCATCACATTATTGAACAGAAACCGCTGGAAGATATCTGCCTGTCCCACTGAGGTCTTCCGATGTTGGCGGATTCGCTGAATTCTTACAGCCGTTTGTTTTTAGATCCAGACATCAGAATCCACAATCGTTGTCTTTGCTTCCATTCCTAGATTGCCGAATGCTAGCACTGGACATGAGGTTGTGGAAACCACTGACAGAAACAATCACTACATTGGCATTAATTTCAATTCCCACCAACGGCAGCCGATACCGCAGCTTACCGAGAATTCCAAAGGCTGAAATAAAAGGATAGTAAACTTCTCCTATCCGCAAAAGGACTGGATAACCCATGTCCGTGATAAACTGCCAATTGTGTTGCTCCTGAATTCACAGCTCCCTCGGAAACTCTGAGCTGATGTATTCAAAGCGGCCCGGATTTATAAAAATGATCAGTCTCCAGAGACACTGTTATGCCGCTGACTGACTGCAGTCACTTGAACAATCATGGTGATTCAACACCATTCATTGTCTCTGGTGTAAATATTGGGCCGACAGAAGACAGGCACTTCTAAATTCCTCGGCATTACCCCCGCGGTTCCTCACCTAATGAGAAGAATGCCGGAGCTCCATTGATAAAAACCCGAAGCAGTCACATTTACAGATTTCATTTTTTTCTCCGCTAGTTAACCACTTGTGAACAGAGTTCAACGACACGTCCGAACCCAAACTTCTCTCCCTGTGGTTTTTCGTTTTCAACATCATCCTGGACGCACGCACACACACGCGGAATGACCATGTTCTGATGACCACGATGCTGATGTACGAAAGATGACAAAATTTGCAGATGCTGGAAATCCTCAGAGGAAGGCAAACACACAAAGTGCTGGGAAACAGATCTAGAGATGTTGCTGATGTAATTGGATCATAAGGGCATCTCAGACCAGCCAGAACTCAAAGGAAGGAATGCTTCGATCTGCAAAGGGAATATTCAATAATAAATATTAAACATAGGTCTCTAAATTGGGAAATGAATCGACGTAGGATGGATGAAAGTGAATGAATGAAAGACAAACATCATATGCTATATTATAACTGTGTGAAAAAGACCGACAGATTGACAGTGGCACACGCTGCAATGGCCGCTTCACACAACCGTCTGGCATACACCTCTCCCTCACTGACCGACTTTCCTTCTCCTACCAACAGGGAAAACTTCAATCAACTCCGATTTTCCCGCCTGTGGAGGCACCGGAGCAGTCGCTCCTCTCTGACACGCAAGGTGTGTTACAAAGCACAGAGATACCGACAGCTCATTAGTTCCACAGTTTCAGACAACAGAGAAATTCAGATTCAGTCCCAGACTGAACTCAAGACCCAGACACAGATTACCAGCACAACGGCTACACTGAAACACAGATGGTTAACATTTCCATTGACCTCGGCACCACTGTCCTACAGTAGAGATACAGCCCCAGCCTCCATATCCACACCCACTGGATTAGCAGTGTCAGTGTGAGTTCAGGATTGGGCCAACAGCTGGAAAATTTGGAAATTATGAATGTGGTATTGGAAGAACTTAAGAAAGTTTCGGATAAGCGCGCGGTGTTCTGGACGATATGCGTGTGTCAGAATTAGTCAGCAGGTTAATATCAGACTGTCAGGCGGGGCCGGTTGCGGTAGGACTCAAGTCCAGACCAATGAATGTTCTTTTACCAGGATTTTATTAGTCTATCAACACCAGGAGGCAGGGACGTAGCCGGAATGGCAGGCGGAGGTCTTACCCGGGAAAAGCTGTCCGGCGAGGGAAGACGATTACGGATGCTTCAGGCAAGAATCAGGTTCCAAACAGGCAGAATCCGGAAACACAAAATTCAACAATTTCAGTTGGCTGTAGTCACTATCAACAAGAATTCAACAAATTCACTATCGCAGGCTGGAGCGACTCAGTTCAGGACCTGGACGAAGAGGCAGAGAGTATGAGTCGAGGCAGGGTTTAAGTGGACCGGGTAATAAGCGAGAACAGAAACAGTTGGGTGAGTGCTATTGATGAGATAAGTGGGTAATTGGCGAGAGTCCAAATAGGGAAGAGGCTGGTTCAAAGCCCACATGGCCAGGTGAAAAAAGGTAGAATTTAAGGGCTGTCGTGGTCAAGAGTTATCAGCTGAGCCCCTTTGACCCAGTGTTCAGGGCGGATCCTTAATAGAAACCTGTCTGCTCAGATCCCGGGAGGTCTCCTATGGAGGGACATGAGTGGTGAACTTGATCTTCTATAGTGACCATTTCTTCATTTCTCTGGATTGTGTTTTCATTTAACTTCAGTGCTATGTACTCCTTATTAATTTTACACATGCTGTCATGGAGTGCTGAATCCTGGTTTCGTTGTACAAAGTATATCCTGGGGAGATATTTTACTTGACCCCTTTCCATCCCGATGTTCACCCATGACCTACCACCTTGTACTTCTTCCTCCGCTGTCCACTCTACATTCCTTACTTTGTCTTTGCATCATTTTTTTCCACAGAAATGCCAATACTTCAAGAGCATCGGGGACAGAAGTGAGTATACTGTAGACTTTATTACTAAGGAGAAAATGTGTTTTGGAAACTGAAAGTTCTGAAGGTAGATAAGTCTCCCGGACAGATGGTGAACACCCCAGGCTTCAGAAAGAGGTAGCCGAAGAGTTTGCGCAGACATTATAGCCAGAGAGCACTACAGCACAGTATAATGCCATTCTGCCAATCTAGTCTGTGCCAATCCGTCTATCCGCCGAGTTCAAGCAACCTCCTGGGACCATATTCCCCCATACCCCTCGCACCATGAACCCATCCAAAATTCTTTTACATGTTGAAATCGAACCTGCCACTTGCTCTGGCAGCCCATTCTACAGTCTCATCTCCTCTGAGTGAAGAAGTCGCCCGTCATTTTTCTCTTAAAGAACGAGTAATGTCCTTTCAAGAATCACTAGATTTGGGAATGGGTCTGGCGGACTACACAGTTGTAAATATCAGCCCATTCTTTAAGAAGCGAATGAGGCCGAAGAAAGGAAATCATAGGACATGTAGACTGACCTTAGTGGTTGGGATGATCTTGGAGTCCATTAACGATGATTTTTCGATGTACTTGGAAGAGCATAATAAAGTAGGCCAACGTCAGCATAGTTTCCCTCAGAGGAAATCTTGCCTGACGAAGCTGTTGAAATTCTTTGATGAAATAACAGGCAGGATAGAGAAAAGAGAAGCAGTAAATGTTGTTTGTTTGAATTTTCAGATGGTCTTTTACAAGTTGCTGCACATGAGGCTCCTTAACAATACAACAGATCAGGGTATTACAGGAAAGATACTGGCATGAATGAGGATTGGTTTACTAGCGGGAGGCAAAGAGTGAGCTGTTATATTTGCTGCCCGTAACTAACGGCGTTCTGCTGGGGTCGGTATTGAGACCAATCCTTCTCATGTTAGATTTCCTTGATCCGTTGAGAGAATTGAAGGCTTGGTTACCAACTTTGCAGTTGATATGAAGGTAGGTGCCGGGCAGGTAGCTTAGAGTAAAACTGGTGTCTGCAAAAGGACTCGGACAGGTTTGGAGAAGAGGCAATAAAGTGGGAGATGGAATACACTGTGGGGACTGTGGTCTACTGTCTGGTACTCAAGTTCTCTCAGCATTACGGTGGACGAACATTATTAGAAAAACACTGCGATATAATATGGGTTTCATTTTGTTACATTCAAAAATGCTATTTTAGTACTACAAGTACATTTCCACAGTGGTGGAAAAGTGCCCTATCTCCCCTCGCCAACTGTAAAATCCCTTCCAACTCCTGCATCATTCCACATTTCGTAAACCCCTCCGACCCCGACAGCATTCGCCATCTCTGCAAAACCCTCTACGATCCACCCTGGTGCATTCAGGTGGCAGCTGACACGATGAAGACACTGCCCATGCCATATGACAGGGTTCATAAAACACCCTCACACTTCCTGTTTGTAAACCGATTTGCATGGTTATCTTGACTAAACCTCTTCCCACATTCCTCCTGAAAAATATATATCCCCTTTTCTCAGTCCCTTTATGCCGGCCATATCTGTTCCCAGTAAGAGATTTTCCCCTTCCGGGACACCAGAGATGTCCCTTCATAGAGAGGGTATTCCTTCCTCCATCATTGATGCTGATATCAGTCCAATCGGTTCTGTTTCCTGAAAACCCGCCTTCGCTCCATCTTACCGTCCCCTTAACATTGGCAGAATCCCTCTTGTCCTTACCTGCAAACCCACTAGACATCGGTGGCAGAGTAATGAGCAGAGCTGGAATAATTAGGCCGGCTCCTTTGGCAATGGGAATTGCGGGGATGGCCAGGAAACGTGAGTAGACTTGTCCATGTATAGGCAGCCTGGATCAAACCAGTTTCCTGTGCTTTGTCGGGGTGACGTCAGTCTTCCAGCCTCCCGGACGGCCATATCTGTACCCGGTGTGTGGAGCTGCAGCTCCTAAGGGACCACGTTAGGGAACGGGAGTTGCAGCTCGATGACTTTCGTCTGGTGAGGGAGAGAGGAGGTGATAGAAAGGAGTTAAAGGCATTTGGACACACCGCGGCCACGGGAGATAGACAAGTGGGAAACAGGAGAGGGAAGGGGAAGTGCCAGGTACTAGAGAGTACCACTGTGGCTGTTCCCCTGAACAATAAGTACTCCTGTTTGAGTTTGGCGGGGGGGGAGTCTACCTGGGGATGCAACTGTGTCCGTGCCTCTGGCACTGTCCGGCCCTGTGGCTCAGAAGGGTAGGGAAAGGAAGAGGAAGACAGTAGCACAAAGGTAGTAATCTCTGCATTATTGCCTGTGCCACGATATAGTTAGTATAGGAATGGAATGAGGTGAAGGTTAAATGCGTGGCTGAGGGATTAGAGCAAGGCACAGGAATTCATATTTCTGGGTCATTAAGACTTCTCTTGGGGCAGGTGTGACATGTACAAAAAGGATGGATTGCACTTGAATCTCAGGGGGACCAATATCCTGTTTTGGAGATTTGCTAACGCTACTGGGGAGAGTTTAAACTGGAATGGTTGGGGGGTGGGAACCGGGAAAGAGGCGGTTGGCTCACAAATAGAGGGAGCTTGGAGACAATGTGTGAGAGGGGATAGGCAGGTGATAGAGAAGAGACACTCTCAGACCAACGGTTCAAGATGAGTCTATTTTAACGCAAGTATTGTGAATGCAGCATTTGGGCTTAAGGCGTGGTTCAGACCTTGGAGCCATGATGTTGTGCTCATTACAGAGACTTGGATGGCTCATGTACCGGAAAGTGCCGGGTTTTAGATGGTTCAGATAGGACATGGAGCGAGGCAGAAGACGTAGGGTGTGGCACTGTTGAACAGAGATAGTGTGGAGTCTGCAGATAAGGAGGACGTAATGGAGTGATTGTCTAGGGAGACTTGGTCGGTGGACGTCAGGAACAGGAAGGGGTCGATAATTATACTGGCTGTTTTTTATAGACAGCCCAGTGGTAATAGGGATATCAAGGAGCAGATAGGGAAACAGATCGTGGCAAGGTATAAAAGTAACAGTTGTCAATAACAGGAGGGAGATTTTAATTTCACAAATATAAGTTGGTACCTCACTAGAACAAGTGTTTTAGATGAAGTGTCTGTCGGGAAGCGTATTTCGCCAAATTTTCCACTGAGACAATGCTCAGCATTGGAAGGAAAAGACAGGCTACTGAGCGGTCGGATGTAACTGCGGAGTTTTCATCTCAGGTAGCTGAAGGATGGACGTCCGCGGTGGAGGGAGGGCCATGCGGGAATGAATGACTGAAAGAGCGCTGAACATGGGATCATGGGACTGATTTGGACGGGACTTTGGTCTGATTTAAATACAAGTGCATGAAATTATAAACCCAGCGTTCTCGATTAAGCTGTGCCGTTGGACATGTAAACATCTGTCTTCAATTTATCCCCCAAACTCCGTTTACAGTTTGTGACTCTTAAATGCATTTTTCCTCCTTCTTCACCGATTCCACATTGCTCCTCTTACCACTTCATTTCTTGAAAAATAGATAAGTTCTCTTTATTTCGGTGTGGGAATGTCGTGGGGGAAAATTCCGGTTAACAAAAATTATGTATATACAGCCCGGAAGGTAGTTCATCGAAGCGAATGAGGAGATAGTATGGTCTTGTGACGGGGACGTCATTTCTCACAAATACGACTGGTTTTATAGGAATACTTTCGACGATTTAACGAAGCAGGAAGGTAGAGGAAGTTTGGATAGACTTCAGAAATGTTTCTAAGAAGTCTCCCATGGCAGATACAGGGAAGCCGAGATTAATTTACATACTAGTCACAATATTAGCTCGGTGAATGAATGCAAATCATAGTGTGCGTGTGTCTCCCTCTTCCCGGACGCTGCCAATAAGCGGCGAGATGTATATTTGCTGCTGGATCCTTTTTTGTTTGCAAAACAGTAAATAAACAAAATGTGACAATGCCCTTTGTGCAATAAAATTCTGGGAGAACATACAGACTTTTGTAAGGTCGCTTTTATTTGTAATCTTGCGTTGCTAGGTCATACCTCTCTGAATGCAGTGTTATTAGTGGACAGTACAAGAGGAATTGTTCACCTAGCTTTGAGTAGAAGTGTTCCGACTCGCTCTCACAGCCGAACGGAGCACTGATTCGTGCAGGCATAACGCAACGGGTGCAAATCTAATTGCCACGCCATGGGAAGTATACTGCAGGAACTGAGCGATGGTAGATCAAAATTCACCAGATTGCTTCTGAACTGTGGGGAAGGGAATAAGCTATAAGAAGAAATTTGATTGATTGATATAGGAAATAAATTGAAGGGTCCTTGTAGAAGTTTATGCAATTATGGGGAGGTGTATATTGTACAGATAGCCAACAACTTTGTCTTTTCTTACATCGGTAGTAACTAAAACTACAGGCACGTGCATACACAGGTCTGAAGACATTCTTTTTTCCGCCCAGTGCTGCGAGACTATGTCTAGAGCAGACGTTCTGGATGCAGGTGACAAGAAAATAATGGGAAAGTGTCTGCATAGCCCTTAGTTAACAAAGGTAGCGAGGGATACGGGCCGTATTATGGGTCTTGGGATAGGCATAGTTCGCTATAGTCGACGTGGCTGCAAACTACAAGAAGGTGGCTCTGTCACAGCGCTGACCGCAGCGAATCTCCACTGCCAGTGTAAAGCTAGTTGTGATTGCTCCACCTTTAACTGAGTTACACTGCAGCTAATTGAGCCCTGAGTGTCAAAGCAGCTGTGAACCGGAACGATTGAATTAAATCAACTGAGCGATCAGATGCCGGGATTGTTGATGACGTCACGCTGTCAAGGGCGCTCCTGCACGGAAACGTAGTGAGTGTTATTTTATTCCGTCAATTTAATAGCGAGACCCATTGTACTTAAACACACAAATCCCAACGCGACCCAATGACGGATGCCTGAAGCGGAAAATTAGTTGATAATGAATGTTCGACCTTTAGGAACATGTGCTTTGCTTTCCCTGTTCTTTTTAACCAATATTGAAAACAAAGTCCAAGGAGATTTTAACACCCGCCGCATTTCTTCTCTAAACTGAGCCTGGGTCGCTGTATAAATGCAGGTGTTCGTGCAGGAACTCAGGTACATCAGCATGTAGCCGGCTTCAGTGGCGACGTAGGCAGAGTCGGTGTAATCGCCGTCGTAATGCGCGGTTCCTGTGAGTCGGGTGGTCAGAAAACTCACAGTGACCGGAAGCCACAACAGAATGAAACTGCCGGACACACAAAAGAGCAAAATGATGGATTTCCGGCGGCTTTCTATCTCCGGATCCTTCTGTGTTTGACTGCTGTGACCGCGTAGTCCGCGACGCAATTTACTGACTAATAATATGCGTCTCACTGTCAGACAGTTAAACAGGGTTATCAGAACAAAAGGTATTATAACCGTTAAAATACTCTGCAGAAAGGAGAATGTGACTCCCACAGGAGACGTGTTGAACCATGAGCTCGGCTGACAGCCCCACTGAATACCGTTAACTACATACACAGGTTTATACTGAAATAGATACGGGACGCTCTGTAAATGCAACAGGACCAGCCCGGTTATAATTTCGGCAACGGCTGTCCTCACTGTGCAATATTTCGCTTTAGGCTTCTGACAACAGATCGCTACAAAGCGATCGACTGTGAACAGGACAGTGAACCAGACGGAGATTAGCAGGCTGGTTGAATTGAAGTACAGGACGACCTTACAAGCGGATGTGAAGGCCAGGAAGGATGTTGGAAGCTGGTACATGACGATATGATAGCCGATTACACAGAATATCATCACCAGGAGATCCGCCATTGCCATGGCAACCATGTACTGGGATATACATTTGGAAAGGCCGCAATTCCCTCGGAAGAGGACCACCATTGTCAATAGGTTCGCTAGGGAAAGAGATACAAAGTGTGAGTTACAAACAAGTCGAGGAGAAGTGTTTGAGAAGTCCAATGTGAAAATACTATTCCGACAATGATCGGTAAAATTACTGGTGAAATATGATCCAAGCGGGAATATTTTTAAAATATTTCAAGATACTGAAAACTCCTCATTCAGTGAACGAAAATGGTTTGCAGCCGAACTATGCATTTGCTCCTGGTTAAGTTGCTGATGACATGCTCTCGATTTCACCTTGGCGATGTAACCGAGAGGGGCAGCACCTCTGCTCATTCGCCATCACAACCCAGAAACACAGAGATAACCATCTTCCCCCATACCTCCCTTGCGCCCAACAACCCCTACCCATGGGATCGTCATTTCAATGGCTCTTACCCTCAAAAACCCATTCAGGCACCAGCTGTCGGGAATGAGAGCCGGGAAAGAGCTGAACACAGCAGCTGTAGGAGAGTCGACTGATGTGAACTCGACAGGTTCCACTCGACGTAACTCTCACAATTATTGAGCCAGTACTGCCCCGGACTAAGTGGGGTCGTGCTGCTCTCGGTCACCAGGCCCAGGGTGAAACCGATGCACTCGTTCCCTGCGTTTAATCAATGAATGAGCACGGGGCCGGTTGAACAGAAACGGACTTCACTGACTTGTCCAGTGTCGCTTGTACACAAACGAACTGAAATTCAATAGTTTCAGACATGTCGATCAATAAATAAGCTCCTCCTCTGGGATACATCTGCCCTTTTGATCGCATTCGTTATCATCTTGCAGGAGCAATAGGGAGAAATTATTTCAAATCCCTAGCTGGACATACTTGTGATAGCTACATTTAATATAATTCCCAACTAGTACGGGTAAGACATATTATCAAAGGTTTGATCGAAAAGCCTAAAGCGGCGGGGCGCGGGAGAATAGGGGGGGGGGGGGAGAGAGGGAGAGAAAGAGAGAGACGAAGGTAAGCAGAATTTATCCTGAAACTCCACTCTTTGTCAAATTATGACAGACTGGAAGGTGCTATGATAGCGGCAGATGGTACGATCCACAATGATCCCGCAATTCGTACTCTTCTTCAAAAATAAGTTATATCACAAGATTTATTTCAATCTGTAACAATGCGTGGTTGCCGATTTACACCAGCCAGCGGGGAGGATTG
This sequence comes from Hypanus sabinus, assembly GCF_030144855.1. Classification (NCBI taxonomy): domain Eukaryota; kingdom Metazoa; phylum Chordata; class Chondrichthyes; order Myliobatiformes; family Dasyatidae; genus Hypanus; species Hypanus sabinus. The sequence continues at coordinate 970,578 of NW_026779051.1, read as the reverse complement.
ATTTCTCTGAATTTGAGCAGCATCGGCAGGGGTGACCTTTGGAGAGAGGAGTGGGCGGCAGTGAACTTGAGAGGATCCACCGGAGAGGATCATCTCTGCAGCAGTAGTCTGCCGTGTCTCCGCGCTGGGTTGGTTTCACCGGGACAAGACACCCAGTGAAACGACTTTTAATCGAAGAGCGTCCCAAGCATTTCAGACAGAGAGTAATTCCAATGTGTCGTCTTACCCGGAACACCGAAGACAGCGAGAATAGGGTAAAATGCAATCCTTACATCCCGGATTGTTGGAAGAGCCATTTTTCGGATATTGCACAAAATGTACCGCACTCCTTGCACTAAGGACCACTCGCCTGCGCTCTGAGCTTGCTGCCCTTTTATATATTAATCTACGCCTCGATAAAAATAAAACAACAGGCACAAAGGTTGCACAATGACTCAAGTTTGTTACAGTCAGTGAACAAACAAGGCGCCGTTTCTAATTCTGTGTTCTCTCGGCACCACACCGTCTAGCAAAGTAGACAATCAGGAAGTTCTTAAACTGTTCCAGGCATTCTGCATTGAAAATGCCAGTCGCCTAGTTCTATTGTTGCCTTGATATTCATTTTATTTAATATTGATTGTATGCTATCTCGGTCCATATCTCTTAAAGCAAATGTTTGCTCAGTGCGAGCTCACGATTTATCCTGAACACAACCCCACGTTATGTGAGCATTACAGCGGGCTTGCACAGTCTGCATTAGTTGCCCAATAAATGTGTGGAACATACCGATTTCATCACCTTATTCCAACTTTGCTCATTTTTCATTTTTTTTAATTTATTTTTTATTGAAATTCATCATTGAACTGACATTTCCATAAGATGTATTTCAGACATTGTACAAGTATATCATATAATCACATATGTTACAAAACTCCACATAGTATTTATCTGAGGTAAACACTTATAGAAAACAGTGGAAAGATACTAAAATAAGCAAATTGAAAAATAAACTAAGTACACGTAGAGAGGGATTTTTTCTAATAACATATTCATTGATATGTGAGAATAAAATCAGGCCTGTGAGGCATTGTGTAGTTAACCCATTTTACCCAGTATGAATCAAATTGTTCCAGCTAATGATTAAAATATGCTGTTATATTCTCCATTTTGAAAATGCCCATTGTAATTTCCATCCATGAATCTAAATGTGGGCTCTCCTGTGATAACCATTTCCTAGTAAGAGTCTTTTTAACAGCCACCAAGAGTATATTCATTAAATATTCATCAAATGTATACCATTCGATTCTCATTCGGAAGGAATTTGTCAGCTATGTCCATGATAACTCCTGTTCTGTCGGAAGAATAGAGGGTTGGGTAAAGTTTCGCCAAAGAATGTTCAGTGCCTTTAAGCCGTTTCATTTTCTTCATCATGAATCCTTCGAACAAAACATACTTCGTCGGGGAGGAGCAGTAACACGACCTGAAAGAGAATTTAAATTGTTTCAAGAAGTCTTTCCTAAGCGACTGGGTAAAAGTTTGGACTTTCGTATTACCACTTATGAGAACTGTTTTTACATTATCGTTTTAAGAACTGCTTTCGGATTCTCGCTTTAAGAAGTGTTCGAGCTGCCATATCGCAGCTGACTTCCGGTTATTAATCGTTTGATTACTTTTTGTTTTTTTTAGCAGTGTTTAATACATGTCTTAATTGTTATAAAAACCATGTTTTTGCTGTTTTCGTTGTTGCTGGATTGTAACATATTCATCTGAACTTTGGAAAAGTCTGTAACAAGATCCCGCATGACAGCGCATCTGGAAGGATAGGTCACGTGGGATTCTCGGAAAGCTGGTGAGCTGGATTCTCACCGGGTTCAATGACTGAGGGTGACTGAAGATGGATTTAACGAATGGATGTCCGTGACGAGTGGGAAGTGCATGTCAGTGTCGAGGCCTCGTTAATTAGATATTCATGTCATTGATTTGTATATGATTGTACATGGCATGGTTAGAAAGTTTGATATTAAATTCAGGAGTCTGCTTCATATTGCAACAGGTTACAATGATTTTTCCCAACTTACTGTTTCGGATGTATGGCGGGTCTCCATTGTGCTTAACAAGGTACCATATACCTATCTGATAATAGCCAGGTGATATGTCCAAAGAAATCTTGACCGAGTTTAGATGATAATAATGGTCTTAAAGTTCTGCCGGAGATAACATAGTGGTTCAGAACAAGATGTCATGATGCTATGTGTGAGATTGCATTGTTAAGGATGTCAGAGTGATTCTATATAGACTCAAACCATGTATTGCCACTGTTGTCAATGCCAGGGGATGTAAAACTGAAAGGAGATGGTGAGAATCAGGTGTGACTGAGAAATCTGTATAATTCAGTGACGAGAGGAATGGATGTCCCATTAATCAGCAGAAAGGTTTCAACCCACACTGCTGTAACAGCTGTCCATTACTCACCATAGCGCCACCAGTGGTAGGGACCCCGGAAGTCCCGGCACGGTGTACAATAGATGGAGAGAGCGGAAATCGATGGGCTCAGCTGGATCAGGCCCTGTCAGGGCTTCAGTGGACAGGCTCACGATGTTTGGAAGTGTTTGCCTCAGTTTAATAACAAAACCGTGTTCTCCTGTAAACCCCAATTAATGTTTGACCCTCCTGTTATTTGATTTGCTACAGAGAAACAAAAGCTGATCACACTTGTCCTCACAATGGGTCAATGCGCCGGCAGGGGAGGACTTCCAGTGCCTTCAACATCGGGAAAGCTCACGGGTATGTAGGCGAATTATTTTAATTTATAAATACTCTGCTGATTCCGCGTCTGTATTTAATTCAATATTGGGAATTCACAAAGTGTTTGTGAAAACTGATCAGAGAGATAAGAGAGAGAGTTAACATTTCTGGGGGAAATACAGTCAAACGTAGAAGGTGTACAATTACCGTCTGCTGCTGCTCCTCTAACAGATCGTGATGCACATTGAAATAGCGAGTTACTCTAGAAGAAATGACATTCTGCAGATGCTGAAAGTTTTGGGCAATAAAAAGACACACGAAATATTGACAGAACTCAGCAGGTCAGGCAGTATCCATGGAGAGGAACAAAGATTTGACATTTCGGATGAGGACCACAATGAATGGAAAGTAATGTGGCAATATCTAGAATTTCTGTTCCCTCATTTCCAGTCCGATGAAGGGCCTTGGCCCAAAACGTTGATTGTTTATTCTCCTCCATCCCCATATACATATACTTCGCATTGTGTTTGGTGATCTTTAGGTTACAAAGTGAAGTTACTATCCAGTATGAGGTCAGTAATATCTTTAATGCTCCTCATTTTCCTTTACAGGTCCGGGCTCAGTGATCACGGAGCTCCTGGCAAGCTGGGACGATTTCCAGCTGCTGCAGTTGACGGACTTCTACCGGGACAGGTTGGAGCAGGCGATGGAAGGACTGGTTCACGGAGTGAGTCTGGCGTTAGAGGCTGAGAAACAGTTCAGCAGACAGGAACATCGGGTGAGTGGGAGGGAGAATGGGTTCGAATTTTCCCACATCACAGGACTGATGGCTGTCGGATCTCTGACTCAACGGATATTAAATAAGATAAAAGAATATCTGGGAAATAAATACTCCACATGCAATCCGGAACATGTGAATCTGAACCAGAGATGGAAAGAGGTGAAAAGAACCCGCGGACTGGTGGGGAGCTGCTCGATGTTCAGAGTGAGTTGAGCAAGTAACAGCATTAATTGCAAATATGACAGGAAGTTTCAATCTGTGAAAAATGTACAGAGTGACGGCAGGATGTCAGTGAGAACCGGGACATCATCAGTGAATGCCACAGGAGCCTGGGTGTGTTCAGTTCTGGGTGGAGATAATTCTGTTACAATCTGTAACTGCAAACAGTGTGAATCGGGGAACATTGCCATGTTGCAACGTGTAATCACTGAGAAAACCTCTACTGGAAAAGGGAAGCGAAAGGTGTCAGATGTCAGCCAGTAATCCGCTGTCATTTTAGACACTGGCGGACTGAGGAGATGAATCACATCATAAATTCTGCAACTTCTCTGAGGCTGTTCAGTCTGTTATATAAAATAAAATCCTCCAGTTTTATTTCTTCCTCTGTGATCGTTATTTTATGATTTCTGCTTTACACCGTCAAATCCGGTGAGGGATTATTTATGGAACTGGAGCCACGTCAATGAAGCGGTCATAGACCAGCCAGGATCTCATTGACTGGTGGACCAGGTGCACAGTGAATGTCCCTCCCTGTGCTCTGCACTCAGAATGTACAGTCCATGTCCAGACAGGATCGGCACCCGTCCGGGTGACTGCTCAGTCTGATCCCGTTACACAGCACATCATTTACTTCTCATTCTCTGTGTGAATCTGCCAGTCCCCAATATCTTCACCGTTACTCTTCACAGAAAATCTCTGATCTTGCTGATAAGGGAGAGCGGGCGGACAGTTCTAAAATCCTCCTGAGCCTGGTGATGGAGAAAGGCTCCCACGCCCGGAGGGTGATGTGGGAAACCTATATGAAAATGTGGAATGATGTTCCAATGTTGGACAAAATACTTAACGAAATACAGATGTATGGTGAGAAAATATCAGAGATTAATTCAAATTTGGATTGAATACAGCACACTTTAAAATTTTACACATCATTCCCTCAATGTGTTTAAATTCAAACAGGTTGTGATCCCTCCCATCGATCAAATACCGCTCAAGGTTTAATCAAGGTTCTCAGTGAGCTGAAAGGTAAGTGAACGTGCATTGAACATTGAAGAGTATAAAACAGGAATAGGTCATTAGTCATATAATATTGTGCCGAACCAGCTGAGAGGTAAATCTACATAGCCCAACTCTAATCTCTCCTTCCTGCACCATGTCCATACTCCTCCATCTTCCTTACATCCATGTGTCTATCCAAACGTCTCTTAAAAGCTTCTAATAATTTGTCTCTATCACCTTACCAGGCAGTGCGGTCCATGCAGCCACGGCTCTCTGATGAATAAAAAGCTCTCCCTCACATCCTACTTCATTCTACAGCATCTCACCTTCAATACATTCCCTCTGGTAATAGACATTTCAACCGCGACAAACTGGTGATCGCTGTCCACTCTATCTCTGCCTCTCATAATATTCTCAACCTGTGTCAGAGCTCCCCTCGGTCTCCGACGATCCAGAGCAAGGAATCTAATTTCATCCAGCCTCTCATCATAGCACATGCCCTCTGATCCAGGCAGCATCCCGGTAAACCTCTTCTGCTCCCTCTCTAAAGCCTCAACATCCCTCCGGTAGTGGGGCGGTATGCAATAGCCCAGAATGGGCTGCAGCAGAGTTCATTAAGTTGAAACTTGACCTCTGTTTCCACCAACGGTTGTAAGTTGCATACGGCGGTTAGGTTGTTGAGCCACAGGGATCTGACCAGGTAAATATGGGCACTGTGACAGAGAACACAGTGAGACACATGGAAGCATGTTTCTTAGAGCGAATGTTTTCAAATGTCATTTTGACGAAAGAGGCAGAGAGCTGGCGAGTTTGAGGAAATTGTTCACACCGCTCCAGGGCCTTCAAGAGTCTACGTGGAGAAAGGGAGAGGGGGATATGGAAAATGGAATTAAAAACTTATATTTCCTCACACAAGATGTCAAAATCTTCTCTTGACAGCCACTGCCCTCTCCTGAACAGACTCTTTCTTAACCGTTTTCTAAACTTCCCCCAGCAGATTATCTTTTCTTAGAGTTGGGCGTCCACTGAAGTTCCAGTCACAGAATAGTAACATTGCATCACTTTAATTAGAAAATCAGGTGACATCCCAACTGGTCTGTTCAACTACAGAGCAGAATATGAACACATTGTGTTCACATCTGCACCCCCTAGTGCAAACACTGCTACAGTGTTAGAGAGGGTGAGATTGGGGGACATATTCCTCAGCTCAATCCACAGAAGCTGAAATTCATGTCTGCTGGTGTTGTGCGCTGGACACTGTGGAAGGGTGAGAGATGGGAATTAGGACAGAGAAACCAAGGGTTATGGGATAGCGGCAAGGAAGGTGAAAATGACTGAAAATATCTCTAAATAATATTGTAATTAGTTAAACTGCGACCGTCTGGATGGAAAGCTCACTACATCTACACTACACTACTGGGAAAACGGAGCCCGGGGCAGTTCCTGGGCTCACGACATTGTGAGGCTTCATCACTGCAGACTGAGTTAGATCACTCAACTGCACATTTAACAGAGGAGAGAGCTTAGGAAAGACAAACATCACAAAACTTATTAATATTGCATCAGCCCATGTTTTACCTGATTATTCAAAGCTCTCAACAGAAATATAAGGAACCTCGGCCAGAACCCTTGTTCTGTCTCTCTCAATTACAAGATCAAATTCCAAAGATGATAATTTAAATATGGGACCAGAGTGAGTTGAATCAGGATGTTTACAAACTACTCACCTCTGTTAATGCTGTTCCAGTCCACATCATATCAATGAAACCCCTCAGTTTCTCTGCACCATGGGTTTGGTAAATCGCTACAACCTTTTCGTTTACTATTCCTCATGTTGTTTGCTGAGGGAACAAACACGACAGTGAAATTCCTACAGCCATTTCTGTACATGAAACAGAATCTCTCCATGATTATTGAAGAACACCATTTCTACCACTGTCATATTCTCTAAAGAAAATATGTCTACAATTAATGTTTTCCTACGCTTCCAATTACAGCCGAACACTTTGAATGGAGACCCCACACACCCCTGACAGGGTTCAGACACACTGCGAGACGGCACACAACCTCTGACAGGGTTCTGACACAGTTTGAGACCCCACACACCCCAGAAACGGTCCTGACACACTGTGAGACCCCACACATCTCTGACATGGTCCTGACACACTGTGAGACCCCACGCACCCCAGACACGGTCATGACACACTGTGGTAAGGTCTTCTCACATTATGAGACCTCACAGTTCGCTGGCATGGTCCAGAAACTCTGTGAGGCCCCATATATCGCGAGCAGGGTCCTGACACACTTTGAGTCCACACTCATCGCTGGCAGGTCCTGACACACAGCCAGACACCAGACAACCCTGACAGGTTCTGGGCATACTGTGGGACCACACACACCCCTGACAGGGTCCTGACACATTGTGAATCCCCACCCACTAATGACAGGGTCCTGACATACTGTGAGACCACACACCCCTGACAGGGTTCGGACACATTGTGAATCCCCACCCACTAATGACAGGGTCCTGACACACTGTGAGACCCCACAAACACCTGGCAGGGTCCTGACACACAGTGAGACCACACGGACACCCAGCAAGTTGCTGATACATAGAGAGACCCACGCACTACTGACAGGGTTCCGACACAGACACCCCACACACCCCTCGCAGATTCCTGACACACTGGGAGACCCCACACAGACCTGACAGGTTCCAGGTACACTAGGAGACCCCCACACACCTCTGAAAGCATCCTGATACACTGAATCCCCACACACACCTGACTGGTTCCTGACACACTGTCAGACAGCTCATACCCCTGACAGGGTCCGGACACACTGTGAATCCCCACCCACTAATGACAGGGTCCTGACATACTGTGGGACCCCACACACCTCAGACAGTGTCCCAACACACCATGAGAAACCACTCACCACTGACAGGGTCCAGTCACGCCTTTAGACACCACAGAACCTTGGCAAGGTCCTGATGCACTGTGAGTCTCCACACAGCTCTGACAGGTTCCCAGTACTCTGTGAGACCCTACAGATCCCTGACACACTGAGATCAGATCTTATCAGGGAGATTATTGTAATGATCCCTTATGAGGCAGCTAGGGACTGCATAATAGAATAGGAAACGCAATATAATGTAGCAGAAGTGAGAGGAAAGCTAGTTGATTTGGAAGCTTCTAAAATCTAACAATAGGTAACAAAAAGAAGCATAAAGAAGGGATGAAGACAAAAGAAATAAGTTATAGTCTATCACACAGAAAATGATGGAGAAACTCAGCACATCTATGGAGAAAGTAGAGTAAACGTTTCGGGCTGAGAACATTCGATGGGACTGGAGATAAAACGCTGAGGAGTCGATTTGAAAGCTGGCGGGCGGGGTGGGAGGGGAGAGAGAAATGCCAGGCGATAGGTGAAATTTGGAGGGGGAGGGATGAGCAAAGAGCGAGGAAGTTGGTTAGTAAAAGTGACAGAAGGCATGGAAGAAAGGAAAATAGTGGGTGGAGAGAGCAAAAGAGGGAGGCGTAGTTGATCTCGGTATGGTCTGTTGTCTCTCGATGAAACCAGTGCCGAGCGTCTGCACTGTGTCCGCCAGAACAAGCCTGATCTCCCAGTGGCCACCCATTTTATTTCCACTTCCCATTCCCATTCCGATACGTCAGTCCATGACATCCTGCACCGTCAGGATAATGCCACACTTGGGTTGGAGGAACAACACCTTTTGAGCAGCGTCCAACCTGATGGCATGAATATCAATTTCTTAAGATTCCAGAAAGGCTTCCTCTCCCCCTTCACCGTTCCCCATGGCCTCGTACGTCTCACATGTTATCCCCTCGCCTGTCCATCGCCTCCCTCTGGTGACCCTCCCCACCTTTTTCTTGCTTCCATGGCCTCCTGTCTCTATCAAGAATCAACTTCATACACTTTGCTTCATCCCCTCCCCTCCAAGTTTCACCTGTCACCTGTCACTTCTCCCTCCCTCTGCCCCCTCCCCCTCCACCTTCCGAATCTACTCCTCAGCTTTTTGTCTCCAGTCCTGCCGAAGGATCTCGAAAGAAAACGTCAGCTGTTCCACAGCTGCTGTCTGGCCTGCTGAGTCCCTCCAACATTTTGTGTGTGTTGCTTGGATTTCCAGCATGTGCAGATTTTCTCTTGTTTGTGGAATTACAGACCAGTTTGCCTAACCTAAGTGATTGAAGCGTTGGAGTCTATCCTCCTCATATTTTACACCACCACCCAGCTTTGTGTCATCTGCAAATTAGCCAATGTTTCTTTTAATCCCTTCATCTAAATCAGTAATGTATTTTGTAAATAGCTGCGGTCCCAGCACCAACCCTTGTGGTACCCGACGAGTCACTGTCTGCCATTCTGAAAAGTACCCATTAATCCCTGCTCTTTGTTTCCTGACTGCCAATCAATTTTCTATCCATGTAAATACCCTACCCCCAATACCACGTGTTTTAATTTGCCCACTAATCTCCTATATGGAACCTTATCAAAGGCTTTCTATAAGTCCAGGTACACTACATCCACTGGCTCTTTCTTGTCCATTTTCATAGTTAGATCCTCAAAAAATTTCAGAAGATCAGTCAAGCATGATATCCCCTTCGTAAATACATGCTGACTCGGATCCTGTTACTGCTATCCACATGTGCCGTTATTTCATCTTTTATAATTGACTCCAGCATCTTCCCTACCACTGATGTCTGGCTAACTGGTCTATCATTCCCTGTTTTCTCTCTCCCCTCTTTGTTAAAAAGCGGGGTAACTTTAGCTATCCTCCAATTCTCAGGAACCGATCCTGAATCTATAGAACATTGGAAAATAATTACCAATGCGTCCACGATTTCTAGAGCCACCTCCTTAAGTACCCTGGGATGCAGATCATAAGGCCCTGGGGATTTATCAGCCTTCAGTCCCATCAGACTACCCAACACCTTTTTCTGCATAATGTGAATTTCCTTCAGTCCCTCCATTATCCTATGTCCTCTGGCCACTATTATATTTGGGAGATTCTCTGTGTCTTCCCTAGTGAGGACAGATCCACAGTATCTGTTCAACTCGTCTGACATTTGCTCACTCTTCATAGTAAATTCACCTGTTTCTGCCTTCAAGGGCCCAACTTTAGTTTTAACTAACTTTTTCCTCTTCACATACCTAAAGAAGCTTTTACTATCCTCCTTTATAGTCTCCGCATATTGCCTTTTTTAGTAATCTTTTATTGTTCTTTAAATGTTCCCAGTGCTCTGGCTTCCCGCTCATCTTTGCTATGTTATACTTCTTCTCTCTTATATTTTATACTCTCCTTGACTTCCCTTGTTAGCCACGGTGAGAATCACTGATCCTGCTGCTCCCTCTCAAATTGTAGATTAAAACTTAACATATTATTGTCACAACCTCCTAATGGCTCCTTTACCTAGAGTTCCCTTATCAAATCCGGTTCATTACACAACACTACATCCAGAATTGCCTTCTCCCTGGTAGGCTCCAGCACAAGCTGCTCTGAGAATCCATCTAGAGGCCCTCCACCAACTCCCTTTCTTGGGGTCCAGTACCAATCTGATTTTCCCAGTCTACCTGTACGTTGAAATCCCCCATTACAACTGTAGTATTACCTTTGCAACATGCTAATTTTAGATCTTTATTCAACTTGCACCCTATATCCAGGCTACTATTTGGGGGTCGGTAGATAACTCCCATTAGGGTCTTTTTGCCCTTACAATTTCTCAGTTCTACCCATACTGACTCTGCATCTCCTGATTCTATGTCACTCCTTGGAAGGGACTGTATTTCATTCCTCACCAGCAGAGCCACCCCACCCCGTCTGCCCACCTGTCTGTCCTTCCGATAGGATGTATATCCTTGAATATTCATTTCCCTGCCCTGGTCCTCTTGCAGCCATGTCTCTGTTATTCCTACAACATCATACTTACCAACTTCCAACTGAAATTCAAGCTCATCTATATATAATATTTTTAATCCATTACTCCCCTTCTTGTCACATTGGTCCTATTGCACTTGGCCATACTCTCCGATCCCCTCCTGAGCTTTCTGCCCCGTAAATTCTGATGTCTTTCTTAACTTTTCTTATTCACTCTTTCCCTTTAACTCCATCCTTATATTTCCAGTTCGTCTCCTCCCCACACTTATTAGTTTAAACACACGCGTGTTGCAGTGGCAAACCTGCCTGCCAGAATGCTGGTCCCCTGACTGCTAAGGTGCAACCCGTCCCTTTTGTACAATTCATCCTTACCCCGAAACTGATCCAAGTGGTCTAAGAATCTAAAACCCACAGCTCTGCCAGTCGTCTGTCTCTTTGGCTTTGCTTCAGTGCCAATTTTTGACTCGCAGACCCGTCCACCTCTCAGACTGGCAGTGTCTTCTGTCCCAAGCTTCCAAGAGGGTGAACATGATTTCAAGAGGCACATCCCCCGGGGTCTCCTGTACTTCAAGCTTCCATCTCTTCCTCATCGTCGCCCCCGTTCTCTCCTCTGTTATCTTCGGATGTAACGATTTCACTGTAGGTCCTGTCCAGAAAACTCACGTTTTTCCTGGATGAACCTGAGGTCATCCAGTTGCCTCTCCAGTGCCCTAACACGGTCTTTCAGGATCTGAACCTGGACACGCTTTTCACAGTTGTAGCAGCCGGAAACACCATCAGTGTCCCTGACCACCCACATCAGGCAAGCATCACACTGAACCAATTTACCTGTCATCTCTTCACCACCTCTCACCCTCACCAACTGTGGCGTAGTCTCCTCCCTCAGCTTCCTCGCCAAAGACTCGCTCTTTCCTCACAAGGACCTTTCCTCAACAAGGCTGCTCCCCGAGTCAAAGCCGCAAAGCTCAACTCCTTTACTGGCCGCTCCGCTTGAGCTACCCCTCTATTTATTTGTCTGAGTTTTTCAAGCTGCTTGGTCACCTGAGCTCGATTGCTCAATCAGCTGCTTTCTGCTGATTCTGAGCTATTCAAATCTTGAATTATCTAATTAACTGCTTTCTGTTAAGATATTCAAATCGTAATTGACTTGATTGCACAGTCAAACTGCCAAAATCTCTCAAGCCAAAGACTCGCAGTTCCCTCACAAGGCTCTACCCTCGACAAGGCCGCTCCATGAGTCAAAGCCCCAAAGCTCCAGACCTCTACTGGCAGCTTTGCACTGGCCGCTCCACTTGAGCTACCCCTCTATTTATTGGTATCAGTCTTTCAAAACCGCTTGGTCACTTGACCTTGGTTGCCCAATCAGTTGCTTCTGCTGGGCTCCTTTACTGACCGCATTTGTTGATGATACAAAAATTGGCGAAGGGGCAGATAGTGCTGAGGAAGCAATGCGATTGCAGCAAAACTTCGACGAATTGGAAGAGTGTCGCAAATGGATTACAATGTTGGGGAATGAATGATAATGCATTTTGGCAAGAGAAACAATAGGGTGGACTATTATCTAAATGAGGAGAATGCTTAAACATCACAGTGTAATGAGACTTCATGCTGGCTGCTACCAAAATTCCTCGGTCTCTGCTCTCTTTAACTCCCGAGCTGTAAACAACATGGTTTTCAAACGTGTATTTAAAGCCATAGACCAGTGGTCTCTCCCGTTTCCACAGACGTTGGCTGACCTGTACTCACATCTACATTAGCGTCCTTCGACAGCTGTGATGCAGAGGGCAGGCCAACATGCTGCATAACTGTGGCTAACAGGACAACGGGTAGTCAAAACTGTCCAAACGTATCACCGGCACCCCCATCCCACCTCTCATCAGGGACGTATATACAGAACGGCTCTGGAAAAGGGCCAGCAGCGTTAGGAAGGATCCCACCTATCCTGCCTATGGGCTGTTTGCCCCGCCCCATGAGGGAGGAAGCTACATAGCATCCACAGCAGGACCACCAGACTCAAAATCAGTTACTTTCCTCAAGCAGTAAGACAGATCAACACATCCACAACTAACAACCGCACCCCACCACCAGAACGATTGAAAAAAAAATACTGAGTTTTCCATTGCATACACTATCTGAGTTTGAGCTTCATCAGAGCCAGAATAACAATTATTTCCTTCTCCTTTACACTCGTGTATATTCAATCTTGGATCTGTTGAGCATTTACAACACAGACTCTTTAAGAGACCCGGTAATGCAGATCTGCCGTCTCGAACCATTTTCTGGACGAACCCAGTGAGCTGAGCATCATCTGTGATGATGGAAGTGGGGGGTGGGTGGATTGTCTGTGGTTTGTGTCAAAATGCTGACTGTCTTAATCTCCTGAACAAGACATTGACATTTTCTCCCCCAGCCACCCAGCCACAGAGCAGATGCTGATCAGCGAATATACTTCTTTGCATTTTGAATCAGTGATGTTGAGAGGGGAGGGGGGAGCTGTGATTCCCCGACCTGTTCCTTTGACAGAATGCCAACGTCCCTTTTCTCTATCTCCACACACACCTCTTCAACAATGGGGATTAAAAGTTTCTTCCACATGAACAGTGATATCTGTGGCTGTAGTGAGAGGGTGTCCAGTACGGGACAGTCGGGGGTCAGTAAACTACCAGGGAAATTCTCATCTTCACAGCACAGTTAATATGGAAATATGATGACCATGTGTTTATCCAGACCAGGCCTCTCTGTTCAGTCAGGGGACTGTTATGCAAATTTACTTTACTGTACGGACATTCATTGATTAATTCAACTAATGCAATAGCTTTGGGCTCACTCTTGTGTGCTTAAATAATGAGTTCTGAGTTGAGACATCTAACAGTTTGAACACTGTCTGTTCCCATTGAAGATGTTCAACAGAAACACATGGAGACTCTGCGGGCACAAACTGAAACACTGAGAGTGAACACGATCCTGGTGAGGGAGAAGGTGAAGGTTTTCCACCTGGTTGATCGATACGCTGAGCTCATCGTCATTTCTGCTGTTCGAGATCGGAGACTGGTTGAACATGAGCTGCTGGCAAGACGCAGAGACCACGAGCGTTGGAGAGAGAAACATCTCCACGGAGAGATGGAAAAAATCCAGACTGATCAGTTATTCCAGAGCAGCTTTTCCCGAAGTAAATCCGAATCTGGGAGATCAGCAGCAGTGGCCGGAGTCGCGGGGATTGGGAAAACAACAATGGTACAAAAGATTGTTTATGACTGGGCCATGGGGAAGATATTCCAACAATTCCAGTTTGTCTTTAGTTTCAAATTCCGGGAGTTAAACTCCATTAACTGCAGAACAAACCTGAGGGAACTGATTCTGGATCAGTATCCTTACTTTGGGAATTTCCTGAGAGATGTCTGGAAGAACCCACAGGGATTGTTGTTCATATTCGATGGTTTGGATGAATTCAAACACAGAATCTATTTTGCAGACAAATGGAGAGATACAGAACCTAAGCACCAGTGTCCAGATCCCGAGTGCTGGTGTGAAGTGTCTGACATTGTGTACAGTTTAATCCAGGGCAAGCTGCTCCCAGGGTGTTCGGTGCTGGTGACCACACGCCCCACTGCGTTACATTTATTGGAAAAGGCAGATATCAGGGTCTGGGCAGAAATCCTGGGATTTGCTGGTGAGCAATGGAAGGAATATTTCATGAAGCATTTTGATGATCAGACGGTGGCGGCAGCTGTTTTCAAACACGTGAAGGAGAACGAGATCCTGTATACCATGAGCTACAACCCCTCCTACTGCTGGATCCTCGCACTTGCACTCGGCCCTTTCTTCACACAAAGAGGCAGGGACCCACAGCAAATTCCCAAGACCATCACCCAACTGTATTCCTACTATATTTACAGCATCCTGAAAAACCACAGCCGTGAGATGGAGAAACCCCGTGATGTGTTACTCAGGGTTGGTCAGATGGCCTTCAGAGGAGTGTCCGATAAGAGAACTGTGTTTACAGATGGAGATTTGAACAACTACAATCTGCAGCCATTCCAGTTTCTGTCTGGGTTCCTGATGGAGCTTTTGGGGAGAGAGGATTCTGCCCAGTGTGTGGTGTACACATTCCCACACCTCACCATCCAAGAGTTTGCAGCTGCAGTCGCACAATTCCTGACTATACATCCCGAGGATATCCTGAAATTCCTCACTGAAGCCCACAATACGACAGATGGGCGATTTGAGGTATTTCTCCGTTTTGTTGCTGGTCTCTCCTCCCCAATGACAGCTCGAGGTCTGGAGGAGTTTCTGGGTCCATTTCCTCATGAAACAACCTGCCGGGTGATGGACTGGGTGAAGGAGGAGGTTAAACGCCAGAGTGAAAACACATCGAGTGAAGCTGGTAAAAGGAGGCTCCTGAACACATTTCACTACCTGTTTGAGTCTCAGAATCGTGAACTGACTCAGACCGCACTGGGATCTGTGGAAGAACTTTCATTCAGTGGAATGACACTGATCCCAGTTGACTGCGCGGTCCTGTCTCATGTTGTCAAACTCTGTGATACAATAAAACGTCTCGACCTGTCGTACTGCCACATTTTGTGTGAAGGAATCCAGCAGCTGGGACCCTGGCTGCACAAGTTCCAGGTATTGAGGTAACTTAATTTTTCTCTCACTCTGAACTGTGAAATTGTTCCTTTGTGTTGTTTCAATGTAAAGGGATTTGGGTAAAACTATAGTGAATATGATTGTGAAGAATTGTGACAAATGCGATCCCCCTTCCTCCTGTGAGATGTCTCTTCCCCAACTCCGTTCCTGCTGTGGAATCTCTCTTCTCCATCCCGCTTCGTCCTGTGGGATCTCTCTTTCACATCCCCCTTCCTCCTTCATGTCCCGTCTTTCCATCCTTTTCCTCAGATGGTGTCATTTCCCACCGACATTTCTCTATTCACAAATCTTCCTCACTTTGGGACTTTACCCCTTCAACCCTGTCCCTTCCGATCCACTCACAGGTCAGGAACACTTTCCTAACCATCGCGCAATGAGACAGAATATGAGGAGTTTACAAGGTCACACCGACAGACTAAATTACTGACATCAGTGAATCCCCTGTAACTGGTCAGTGAGGGACATTGACAGTGATGGGAACACTGATCAGTGATTTACTGAAGGGTTTAATGTTTCCTGAAATAACCGAGTGAGAGAAATTCCTTCTGACCCATTCATTAATTTGTCTGTTTCTGTTTAGTCTTGGACGGAATGACCTGGGAGATTCAGGAGTGAAACTGGTGTCTGCGGCTCTTGGGAACTCGGAGTGTAAAATACAGACACTGAAGTGAGTACCAGACTGTGGGAGATTGTGTTTACAGACACTGGGTGTCTGACACTGAACATTAATGTGATCAGTAATTGTGTTACTGATAAATTCTGGAAATTTGTACTGCCCCTGTCTCTCTGTGTCCTTCACCCTCAATCTATCTCTCATTTCCAGTCTGAACCATGTCGAACTTACAGATTCTGGTGCTGAGGATCTCGCCTCCGCTCTCAGTACAAACCGATCACTGATAGAGCTGGACCTGGGATGGAACCCGCTCACAGACCAGTCTGTCCCCGCTTTCCGCCGGCTCATACTGACCCACCCGAGTCTGGAGCAGATCATGTGAGTGTCTGTGTTAATGTTCAATGTGATAAAAATTTCATCAGATCCGCGGGTTTTCTGGTACCCCAGTACCCTGTTACTGACACGGTTATATAATCTGGTTTCTTTTTCATCTTTATTTTTCCATCCGTTTCAGGCTGGCGGTGAATAATTTCAGTGGGACTGGGGAGAATGAACTGGAGTCTCTACAGGAGTCTAGACCCGGACTGAGACTGTACCTGTAAACGTCTGAATGTGTGAATATACCCGTCCACAAGATGGAGACAATTTGGCCGATAACCCCCCACCCCCCTTTAACTCCCGCCCTTATCTTTCCGCACTCCAGAAGCAATTCGCAAGGGTTCAGAAATGTCCCTGGATCTGCGGTGATCTGGGACACGGCCCTGAAGTGTGATTTGATAATCATCAGTTCCGTGATGCAGAGTGACAGTGAGAAACGGGACTGATTATTCAAACTGCCCCTGGTTGTCGCCGGTCAGCTAATTGTGTGTGACTGTGAGTGAGTCGGGAGCAACTCATTTATTCCCGCACGTCAGCAGCTCACAAATCGTTTAATTTACATTTGTCGATGAAATCAATAAACCACTGTAACATCCTGTCTTCGTTTCGGACGAGTTTGATTTGAGGTTTCTGCTGTCCCCCTCACCCTGGGTGCCCAGGATCTCATCTCCACCCAGCCCCCTTGCTGGGAAACTCAACCCCTCCTTACACTCCACAAAGAAAGGGAGGGGGGACAGAGAGAGAGCTGGCCTTATTTGGCGGTCCTGCATTTCTTTCTACCATGACACTGCGAGGGGAATGCTAACTACACGGATACCTTAAGGACAAAGCAGGAGTTGAAAACGTCGGTATACGGAGCGGATTCTGTACATGGGAGAATATATTCTGTTAAATCATGCCAGTATTTCTCAGAGACAAACGTGTTGGTGGTTGCGCTCATAACTCACAGAACAGCGAGTGGCAGCCTTAACAGCCAATTGTATTCCTACAGCTAATTGAACTCCACAATATTTCAAAATCCAACTGTTCCTCAGGTGGATTCAACAGCGGCTTTGTCCGTCACTATGGTTTAAAAGTCCACAGCACGGGCAGGAAATTCGCGCGCACACACACACACACACACACACACACACACACACACACACACACACACACACACACACACACACACACACACAATGTGGGAAGATGGTTTAAGAGATGGAGGGAACCGTGCACAGCTCTGAGCTTCATGTTATTGGAAATAAACATTATACTGGGAATCTGATCAAAATGAGGTAAACACTGATGTGGTCCAGTGCTGATGAAGAACTACACAGCTTGTCGGTACAGCGAGTACATTTCATATCTGGTGGCACATAGTGGGACGTGTTGGGGTGGTTTTGGTGTCTGACCGACCAAAGTGGATCTGCTGAATATATATTAAAAAATCAATGACGTTAATTGAAAGTCTGCAGAAGGAAACTGGGAAGGTTCTCATGTGTCCCTAGATCACGTCCACACTGAGGGGAAACCGGTTCTACTTGCAGAGGAAACAGCAGGCGTGACTGTGAAAAGTGCCGAAAATGCTGGAAACATCGATTCCGGAATGCTTGTGGGAAGAGAGCCACAGTGAAAGTTTCAGGTTGGAAAATGGGAACAGTCGTGACCGCTGACAATACAGCTGTGGAAAAGTTGTAAACAGAGCCGCTGACTGCTCACTTATTGGTCTCGTTGCACATTTTGGTAAAATTACGCAGAAGGATCTAAGTGAGCTAATGCCAATAGTATTAAAGTGTTTGTGTTACATGCCGACAGCTTTTGGACCCGAGACACCGGTGATGTAATTTGTTGGTTCAATAGCAGAATCAAAGGTGGGACTCCGTTACTGCAGATTGATCCCCTGTATAAATCATAGCTTGTTGCTGTATTCAGCCCAGAGTGTCTTGCCGAGCTGTGGAATTCAGGACAATAGCGTTCACTGCGTCACTCAAGTGGGATATACAGTAATGTGGCGGATAGAAGACATTTACTACCCTGTTATTTCAGCCGTTGGAATTCCCGGTAAGTCGCTATCACATCTGCAAACGGCAGAAACTGAGAGTTAATTCTGATATTCGGAAGTGTTTCTCTAGCTACGTGCTTCCACAGTTACCTGCCGTGTCCCCGTATTTCTGCCGTGGGCGGAACGCGCTGACAATATTACTCCCATTGCTTTGGAAGCGGGTCTAATGGAGCCGAGATGCTGCCTTTGACTGAATTCCTCTCTCCTGATTGGATATCATGGAATAATTGTGAATCGAATTGTCTGCACAGTAGGACACGGGCTATACTACATCTGTGAGAACCAGCCGTCCTTCTGTTACGTCCGTATAAATCGTCTGTGAATTGCGCGGCTTGGTTATGGAACAGAGAGAATAGCTCATTGATTTCCGACATGTGAGTAGAGGGAACTGCAGGTGTGGATTTAATTTCATTCCTGTGCTGTTCAGAGCCAGTGATGCTGTATTGAATGTCCATCCTTTACTGCGCCCGAGGAAGAATTTAAGCAGCTCTCCTCTCGTCGGCTTACGAATTCATTTTGATTTAACACTATTACAAAATTCGCGCAAGTTCTCTTCCACGCCGATAATACATGGCTTCTTATGTACTGGGGATTCTACGCTGTGAGCCAGAAAAAAAACCCCACAAAATCTAATCTAATTCTATCACACGGCTGCTCCGTTACCCTGACTAGTCAGTAATTTCTCTGTTTCTTTTCTTCTATTTTGCAGTTAACCAGTTGGCGATTGCTATCTTCTCCCGAGGTAAGCGCGGTCTCTCCAAATGTCTCAGACGGAACCTGCTGGGAATGGCAGCGGCCGATCTCCTGGTCGTTATCTCTGACCCTCTGCTGAAGTGGAAGGTTATGAAATACTTCTGGTCTTCCTTCCTCCATTGAACTCCCGTTTACAAGTTCGTCCCTTGCTTCCTTTGAGCAAGCACCTGAATCTCTGTCTGGCTGACAGTCGACTTTACCAATGACAGTTTTGTGGTCATTTGTTGTGAAAAGTTGAAAAGAAAATATTGCATCGAATGAACGGTTGTTATAGTCATAGGCACGGTGAGTGTTCTGGGCTATTTAGAATGTATCCCTTTCTACTTTACATTAGATCCGTTGGTGCTAGTTAACGGAGTTTCCTATGGCTGTTTGACCAGAGCGAGATTCGTGGGTCGCCCTCGTGGGTCGCACTCAGATGATTCACCGTATTTTCATTCCTTGTCTCCCGTTTATTCTGATTTTATTGTTCAATGCTCTGACAGTTAGACGGATTTTTTCCGCCAATAAAGTCCGGATGGTGCTCCCCGGCAGCGACGGAAAGGATGACAGGACCCGGAAATGGAGAACCGAATGAAATCCGTCGTTTTACTATTCAGTATAACCGGTAGTTTTATATTTCTGTGGTTAACACTGGTGGTTTTTTGATATCTACGTACTGATTGCAAATATCCCTCGTTACAGGGACGCGGATCCGACTTATATCGCAGTATCCACGGCGACGATGCTGCAGATCCTCAGCTCCTGCACCAACACATGTATTTACTCAGAGCAATTTCAGAGAGGAGCTGCAGAACGCGGTGAAACACCCACTGAAACTGTTAACCAAATTCCTTAAATCGTAGATCGGCTTGCTGATTTCTGCAGGTGTTTTGTCAAACACCATGTTTCCTTCATAATTTATCCACTTGCCGATACGGTATGCAGAACCACGGGTAACAACTGAGCGCTCGGAAATACGCATGCATTTTGTGATGATATATTTCACTCGCTGCTTACCCAGTACAGGTGAAATGTGTCGTTCATCGAACGTGTAATATGTAATGGTCACCTCAGCAGTAATTCACCCCGATGAAGGGTCTATAGTCGGGTCACGCCCGTTTTATTGTAATAATGTCCATTACCTCTGACAGTGATTTAATCCGGGTTGGTCCAGTTAGGAAAAATCCTCTCCATTTCTACATTCTCTCCGTTGTTTCTGATTCATTCTTTTTAGTGATGCTCACGGTGTTTTACTCTCAATATCTTTCACGTTGTCCTCGTTTACTCCTTCCCCCACGTCCACTTCTCATCAAAATTTTATCTCATTGCAGACTAGTGAGTTTCATCGTGAGGGAAGATGAACGGGCTGAAACAGAGCGTGTATATTTTTCTTTTTTTTTACTCTATCTCCATCTCCGACCTGCTCCCTCGTTGTCCCTGCATATCTCCCACGCCTTTATCTCTGTTCATATCCCAAGGCCTCGTGACAATCTGTTTCTTTCCTTCGCCATCTATACTCTGTTTCACTCTTACCACACGTCCGGTTCCCTACAGAAAAAAATAAGTCTCATTCGGGAATATATATTTCTATTGATGATAAGTGCACGCTGAAATTTAATGAACTTCCAGAGCAACTGCAAAAAGTTATTTGTTTTGTTTCTCTCCCGAACGAACTGAGTTCTATCTGGAAGGTTTGCCGATGTTTGAAAAATAAAAGAATGATACTGGAAATCCGAATTAAAATTGTTTTTAATGATGTTGCACTACTTTCTTACGGAACATTACTCACTCTGTTGCATTTCCAGTTCCGTCTCACTGCTGTCTGTCCTGCAACCGATTAGCGGTACACAACACTGGTGATTCTCCTCGCCCGGGGCTGACAGAAGTAAGAGTTGACACGACCGATATCTTTTCGAACGCACAATAGATTTATGCACCTCGCGCCAGTTACTACTAACTCGACGCTTTGTTATAAATAATGTTTCTAGTGAAACTTAAGGATTATACTTAAGGTGCAATGTAAATACATCAGATGTTTGCATGTCAGGATAAGCTGTCGTTGGTTAACATCTTAGTCCAGGTGTATTTTCAATTCCGTGTATGGCAGCGCAGAGTTGCTCTGTAAGTCTATTCCATCATACGTCAGGGAAACGGGAAATAACGTCAGTTATGTTGTCTCCTGTTGTTTGACTGCACCTGGATCCCTCTACAAAATCAATATGCTGACAGACTAGCCCACGACGGCAGCCGAGCTTGTCCCTTTAACCACGTGCCCATGGTAGCGTTACATCCATTATTATCGTTTTCACCTCTATTCCTCTGCAAAATTGAACCGCGCTTTGTCCTGCAGGCGAAGTGGGTTCCACGGACGGCATTTCAGAACATCCGGACATTTCCAGTCAAGGGCTTACAAATTTCAAAAATTTGTCCAATAGCCCGAACTTCACACGGGGTCTATAGCCCAATTACCGTGGTGATGCCAATATATATATATATATATATATATATATATATATATTTGGATATGATGCAACAGAATCGACTTCTGAATTCGCTTCTCTTTATTTCTCCCCGTTTCCTGTTCGAATACGCAAATTAAAGTCATGTACTGTTTTGAGACCCCTCGATGTTTCGGAATCGACCCTAGAAATGGCCTCATTTTTCCTTCGATAGTTATTTGACTTGCCATTTGTCACCCTCCTGCCCCTCTGCTTCGTTTGCCTAAGCGTTATCAGGCGGGTTTGGGATGTTTGATTTTGTTGTATGGCTTCTGCTAACATTAAAACTTTGTCCAGACCTGATTCGGGCCTGAGCTCAGGCTCTCTAGGTGAGGATATAGACATTGAGACGCATCCCCTTTCTTTTGTTTGGACATCGTTTGGTCAGTCTGTCTATTTTTGTTGTTGTTGTTGTTCTGGAGGTTGATATCACTTATACCTCCAGAATTTATTGAACTCAAGTCAAGTTTACTCTCGTTTAACTACACACATGCTCACCGACAAACGAGACAACGATTCGTCGACCCAGAGTGTAGGGTACAGCAGCACACGCAACAGACAAACACTTATGAAAGCAAGAACATCCTCTGGTGAACTACGCACAAACAAACAAAGTGCATAAATCAAAACACATTACTGCATTATAAAATCATAATCCTACGTAGGATCTCCGTCTCCACTACCAGTTTCTTGTTTAAACTATTTGACTTTCTTTAACTAAAAAGACTCCAATAGGACCACCGTCCTTGTGTCCAACCACACAAACCACTAGAAAAAGGAATCACATATCTAGTGCAGCATATCCACCTTTCAACCAGACCCTATCAGGAGGGAGATTAGCGGCACCAATGGAACTTCCAGGGATTTTGTTACTCGTTCAACTTTCGGGTTCTTCTTTCTCGTTTTCTTCTTTACCTTCACAGCGAAGACTCTCCCCGCATTCCTGATCAACGTCACTGTTGCTACTTCCCATCCTTCTTCAATCTACTGACCTGGTCCTGCAAAGGAAAGACCGTCAGTCGCAAGCAGAAGCACGAACGAAATTTCGTTCTGTTCACTTCTTGCAGTCTGATTTCTATCTATTGGTTTTGTTTACCTACCGGATAACATCTTGGGTGCGACTAGGATCCTTATTTCACACAATACTTCACGCAATACTGCTGTCTCTCCTACTTGGTTCCGCCGATCCCATCCTTGCTGCCCGGTGATGGGCCAGGTTCTCTAGGCACAAAACGGAACACCCAACGGGTGGCGAACTCGAATGTGCCTCTGAGACATAGTTACTCCATCGTTTCAATCCCGTTTTGTCGGGATCCTGCTGGACTACAGCAATTTGGCAGAGATATCTCAAAGTGAAGTGCGGTACCAGACTTTAATTGGCGAATCTTTTATATCATGCAGTGTGGAACTCTGTACAAGTAAAAGGCTTGCCTGTAGATACATTAGCAGGGAAGCGTGCGAAACTGTAGAATAATAGAATTAGGTCATAATGTTGTTTTCTTGATTTGTGGGTCATTCGTTTATACCCATCTGACCTGTGCAGCCGGGTTATCGTTCCAAGGAGCATTGGTGAGAAGATGCTATTCTCAAGTGGAAAACGCAGAGGTCTGCAATTTCACAAAACTGAGGCAACATACAGCATTGGAAACGTTATATTCGGAAATGTCATCCACAAGGAGCGAGGTTGGAGATTAGAGAGAGACAGGGAGGTGGCGAAGATGGTTATGAGGGAGGGAGAACGCCGATGCGGTTTGGCAGGAGTCGGGTCAGGGGAAGGAGTCACCGAGGCATGTTGGATGATTCGGCAGCACTTTCCAATGGTGCCACTGCAGTCCCGGAATGCTGTGCGTGACGGAAAGCCCTCCAGACCCTCACGGTACATTTTTCACGGTTTTGGCTCTCTCTTCCCTACACATCCTCATCAAAGATTTACCACGTCCGCGCAGTCTTTCTGTCCCACGTCTCTCTGCCCAAGCCCGGTCTCTTTCCCTACCCCATCCGTCTCGGTCTCCCCCAGCTTCCGATCTTTTCAGTCATTCGAAATCTCTCTCAACAGCCTGCCTCTATCTCTATACTGTCCCTCTCCTGCCATTATTATCTACTGTCCCTCCAGTCAATCTCTCTCCACATTGCTCTCTTGTACCTCACTCCATGGTTCTTTCTATCTCCAATCTTTCTAACCCCAAATCTCCCTCTCCCCACACTCGCTTTCTACCGTTTCCTTCTCTCCGTCTCCCTCTTCCCCTCTATCACTCTCTCTACCTATCTCTATCTCTCCCCCTTTCATCTTTCACCCCAATCTCGCCTTCCCACACATACTTTCTTCTACCCCAGTCACGCTCAGGTTCTATATCTGTAATTAATTTAGATCACGTTTTAGAGATTTGTTGTCACTTTGACATTTTTCGGTTTATCATGTTAAGAATAAAATCCAAATTAAATCCACTGTGATACAAAGCTGCACAACAAAACGAAAACATTCAAGGAGGCGAATACTTTTCATGGGCACTGCATGGGTAATTGAAAGGAAGGTTTAATTCTTAAAATTGTTTATTCGTTGACACGGTGGCGGAAAAAAAGAGATGTGGATCTGGTTAGATAAGTATGCTGCTGCGAACCAGAAATGGATTAGTTCTGGATCGGAAAGCTCTGGAGCGAGCCTGGGCTCAGCTCTTTGGAGGATGAGCGGTGAGTTGATCGACTTATGCGCGATCGTAAAAGGCATAGACAGACTCAACCGCCTGTGTCTTTTTCCCAGTATGGAAAGAACAAAAAGGAGTGGGAAAATACGGCGGGAGGTTGGTTATAGGTTTTCTATACAAGGAAAAGGAGGTGCAAAGAAAGCGCTGCCAAACATCATGATAGAGGCTGATATATTGTGGCGATAAAACAGACATTGGCACATACAGGCTCTCAGTTTGATATATAATTTCCGTACTTCTGCTTTTCACAGTGAACGCGCCGACGATTGTCATACTATCACGGGGAAAGTGCGGACTCTCTAAAACAGTCATCCGCTATCTGCTGGCCATGTCAGCGGCTGACATAGCGGTCGTTTTCCTGGACGTTATATTGATGAAAATTCCGAAGGCTTTTCCGGCTTCCCCTTCCTGTTTTACGTCCGCGTGTGTAGAACCCACGTCTTCTTAATGCAGGCCGCCACAAATTGCTCTGTTTGGTTCACCGTCGCCTTCACCTTTGATCGATTTGAGGCCTTTTGCTTCCAGGATCTACTCCCTAAGTATTGTACCGGGAGAACGGCGGATGTGATTCTGACCTTTGCGCCTTCACTGAGTTGCTTAAAGTTCTTCATGGTCCAATATATATATGTATATCTTCCCTTTAACATGCCTTTGCATGCAGAGTTGAGAATTACTTCTGTCACTATTTTGGACATTAAAGTGTGTTCTTCGTTCTGTCTTTTCAACTGTGACCACATTACTTGTTGTTGTCCTGCTCAATGCTTTCACCATCACGAACCATTTAGTGGTCAGCAGAGCCCACAGCAGACTCCGGGCTCCAAGTAGTAGTCAAAATTACAGCGACCCCGAAAACCTCAGGAAATCCTTGGTTTTACTGCTGGGCGTCTCGGCAGATTTCATCCTGTATGGGAATGGTATGGGGTGATGGCTGTCTGGAACAGGATGGTTCCTGCAGTGGACGTCCCACGTTGTTTGCATATACCTTCATTTTTCAAGGAACTGTGCTGCATGCTGCAACATCTGAGCTCTTCACCTCGTCAGTCAGACAGAGCTCAGTGAACAGCTGAAGGAGATGCTACATTCTCTATACTTTGAAAAGGATTCTCCACTGATGGTCTATGAAACCAGCGTCCTTCACTTCTGTTTTCAGGAAGGCAGTCGAAATGTTGCCCATTGATCATCGGTGTTGCTCGAAGTTCGCCCTGGATGGACGGACACAACTGTAGTTACAACCCTTCATGTCCCTCACCCTTCCCTGAGGATCCTGACCAACCTCATCCATTGCCTCTCCAGCTTTGTTCAGTTCGTTAAGGAGGATTAAACACTCGGTAACCTCTCGGATACACCACATAGAGTAGACTACAACCACAAACATAATACCAAATGTTAGCCCCAGAAACGTACCAAACAACAAAGTATAGAAGACACTGAATAACAAACAATGCTGCTGTTCAAACACAT
Source organism: Hypanus sabinus (assembly GCF_030144855.1). Lineage (NCBI taxonomy): Eukaryota > Metazoa > Chordata > Chondrichthyes > Myliobatiformes > Dasyatidae > Hypanus > Hypanus sabinus. The sequence goes on along the minus strand of NW_026779051.1, from coordinate 944,881 downwards.
TGAAAGTTTCAATGTTATAACGCACCACAACCTAATAAACATACTAATAACATGCAACCCGTCAATGGGATAGTCACAAATCGGAGCAATGAAACTGACAAATAAATTTGTAGACTAAAAAATCTTGAGTTTTTAACTCAACTTCATTATTGAAAGGCAGTGAGGCATCAATGGCTCAAAAACATGGAAATATCACATTTGACTCGCACTCACAACAGAAGTACTAAAAGCGACACAAACCAACTGCCAGAGGAACTCCACAGGTCGGGCGGCATCCATGGAAGTGAATAAACAGCCAAAGTGCCGGGCCGAGACCTTTCTCCAGGACCGGAAACGAAGTGGTGAGACGCCAGAATAAAAAGGTAACGGAGGAGGAGAAGGGAAGCTGGACGGTGATAGGTCAAGCCTGGTGGACGGGAAAACTAAAGGGATGTAGAGGAAGGAACCTGACTGGACTGGGGAATGGACCATAGGAGAAAGGGAAGCTGGAGAGAACCGATGCGGAAGAGATAGGCAGGTGAGAAGAGGTAAAAGGCCAGATTGAGGAATAGAATAAAAAGGGGAAGGGTGATCATTCTTTCCACGGGAAGGAGAATCGATATTCATGCCATCAGGATTGAGGCTACCCAGACAAAATAGACTGGAAGTCGTTGCTGCTCCATCCTGGGGATTGTCTCATCGTGGAAGAAGAGAAAGCTGCGGAACAGGAATAGGAATCGGAATCGGAGGTTTTGCCTGGGGGAAGATCTGTTTTTGGTCGCTGGAGCTGAGCTGCTCGACGAAAAGGTCCCCGATGAATGATGGGTCTCGCCAATGTAGAGAAGGCTGCCTCGGGAACACTGGACACACAGACTACCCCAGTGGATTCATAGGTAGATTGTTGTCTCACCTGGAAGGGCTGTTTGGAGACAAAGACTGGTGCTGAGGTAGGACGTGGATGGGCAGCTGTAGCGCTATGGCCTCTTGCTGGGATAAACACCGGGAGGGAGATGAATAGTGAGGTTCGGAATGAAAACGGAATAATGGAGGAAGTGATCCCTGTGGGAAGTGGAGAGCGGTTGTGTGGCGGTGATGGGGAGGTAAAGATAATTTTTTTTCTGCGATCTCTTTGGAAATGGCTGAATTTACAAATTATTATTTTTGGGTGCGGAACGTCATGGCGTGGTAGATAAGAGCAACTCCATCACTGTTAAGGTGGTGGAAGAACTGGTGAACGCCTACAGGCTGATCCCACTTTTAAAGCGATGCTACCAACAAAGATATCACTACCTCCCAACTCATTTCGCCGCTTCCCGCAGGGATCACTCCCTCCATAATCTCGTTTCTTTCAGCCCTCCACCCCTAACTCCCTCACGGCGCTTATCCCTGCAAGCCCCCCAAGTGCTACACCCACACATTCATCTCCTCTCCAACCATTAGTCCAGGCCCAAACGCGTTCCCTCCAGGTAAGCAACATTTCACCTGTGGATCTGCTGTGGTCATCTGTTGTGTCTGGTGCCCTTGGTGCGGCCTTCTCTACATTGGTGAGACCAGTGATAAACGGAACCTCATTTCCTCGAGCACCATCGCGGCAGCGTGAAAAGCGGTGCTTCCCAGCGTCCCAACATTTTAATTCTGAGTCCCATTTCCAATCCGACATTTTCAGTCCATTGCTTCCTCTTGTGCCGTGCTGAGGCTTGCCTCAAGACGGGGCAGCGACAACATATTTTCCGTCTAGGTAGTCTCCAACCTGATGTTATGAATGACGATCAAAAATATCCCTCCCTCTCCCATCTTCTTCTGTTCACCTCGCTGGGTTCATGCCTATTTTCACCTGCCTATCACTTCCTAACTGCTTCTGTTTTTCCTGTACTCCACTGTCCGCTCTGAACAGATTCCTTCCGCTCCAGCCCTTCACCTTTCACCTGGTTTCCTCTATTACCTTTCCACTCCTTACGCCATTTTTTTCTGGCGTCTCCCTCGTTAATCTCCAGACCTGAAAAAGGTCTCAACGGATACGTCAACCGTTTATCCATTTCCATAAATGCTGCCCGCCCTGCTGACTTCCTCCAGCGTGTTCTCTCTCTCTCTCTCTCTCCCCCTCTCTCTCCCCCTCCCTCTCCCTCACCCTCACTCATATTTGGTTTCCAGCATCTGCTGAATTAGTTGTTTCAAATATCTGTTTCAAAATTTGAAATGGATGGAGACGCACGAATAAATTAATCATTCAGAAATATTTCTCACCCTTCGTGTTTTCAGAGATTCCCTTGTCAGACAAAATGTGAAAGGAAGCAAATCAACTCTAATCAGAATTTCTAATTCACCCCAAAAATAAACACAAACAAGTTTCACGTCTGATTTTCTGCTCCTAATAGGGGTGGATTTTATACGAACGAGAAACACACTGTAATAACACATCACTTCACAACGGTGATGCACCTCAAAATAACGCAGAAGCTGTGACACTTTACCAATTCAGACCATTTCAGCTTCAGGAATGTTAATAAAATATCAGCAAATGTATAGAAAGTTATAATCACTGTCTCAAAGAGCAGGAGCAACAGCTCCGAATGCAAACAGATGGAGACAAGATCAAAGGCCTACAGCACCACAGGCTGATAAAATGTCTGCGATTATAAAATATTTTAGTCGGGCTTTGACCAGGACAGTAATAAAACCTCCCCGAACCAGTGTTATGTGTTTGTGTTGTTTGTGTTATGTTGAATTGCCAACACATTTGAATCTTTCTCATTCATTCCCGTGCTGAGAACTTGGATCAGATTCCCACATGATGGATGGTTCTCTTCCTGCCACTGTCGAGAGTAGCGCTGCACTCAATGTGGATAGCCCATTTAGAAAGCAAATCATTTCTGGAGTGATATCTGGAATACGAGGGAGAGTTTTCCACAATTAGAAATTGCAGCCAATTTTCCAGATGGAGTGTAGGGAAATATTTTGCAACAATAACAGTGAATGATGAGCAAATCAGCATGAGTTTCGCGTGTAGAGGTTATCATTCGAGGGAAAAATTAATACTATCTCTCTCCACTTCTGATCTCTCTGTGAGGATTGGCATGTGTTTCTTCGTCTTACCCTTCCTCAAGTTCACAATCAGCTCTTGCGTCTTACTGATGTTGAGTGCTAGGTTTTGACTGTGACACCACTCCACCAGTTGGCATATCTCACTCCTGTACGCCCTTGCATCACCACCTGAGATTCTACCAACAATGCTTGTATCGTCAGAAAATTTGTAGATGTTGTTTGAGCTGTGCCTAGCCACACAGTCATGTGCATACGGAGAATAGTGCAGTGGGCTAAATGCACACCCCTGAGGAGTGCCAGTGTTGATCGTCAGCGAGGAGATATTCTCACCAATCCACAGATTATGGTCTTCCAGTTAGGAAGAGGGCACAGCATCAGGATAGGGGGAAGTCCATTCAAAACAGTGATGCAGAGAAATTTCTTTAGCCAGAGGGTGGTAATTCGGTGGAATTTGTTGCCTCATGCAGCTGCAGAAGCCGCGTTATTGGTTATATTTAAGGCAGAGATTGTTAGATCCTTGACTTGACATGGCATCAATGATTACGGGGAGATGGCTGGGAACTGGGGTTGAGGAGAAGACAAAAAAAAGATCAGACATATTTGAATGGCCGAGCAGACTCGATCAGACAGAGGACCTAATTCTGCTGTTATTCTTTTTGGCCATTATGATATGAGATGTAATTATGATATGAAGTACAGAGCAGCAAAAATAAATGAGAGGGCATCTCAGAAAAATGAATTATCACTCTGGGGAAAAACGCTAACCAGTGTAATCAATATGTCCCTCCTGGAAGCCATCCCAGTGATCTGAGCAGACAAGGTGTTGACAAAGAAACATCGAGTGCCCGACTCAGAGTTAGGGACAACTACCCAGAATCAGAGGGAATTACAGGAAAAACTGGTTGACATTAAAAAAAAAATCAACAATACATAAAATACAACCAGGGTAGTAAGTGCAGAAAATGCCAAGAGAAACCAGACACAATCCAAGACATTCCAGGATCCTGCAGCAGTTTAACTCAATCTTAGCAAATAACATTCAACAAAATCTTGCTTTTAAAGAGTCTCCATCACTTTATAAAGACACCATACATTCAAGCCTGATCCAGTTAGAGTCAAAATTTTACAAATCATACGATAATGAAAACATTATTTCAGATAGGGCAATCCATAATAACCACCTGGATAAAATATTACAGGATAAACAAGCAGGAACAGCTCCTTCAGTCGATAAAACTATTCCCAACATACACGTTCCTGAACCAGTGGAGCACCTCACCACAGGTATTGCTTGTGTCATCAGTCAGACAAATAAAAGATTTTCTCTGTCAATTAGCTTCCAAATGTTTCCACTCTGTTGCAGCCACGTCCCACTGCTGATTCCCTTCTCCTCGTCATATGTTCTTACCCCGACCATTGTCCAGAGCCCAAAACTCTGCCCTGTGCAGACCTGCCTCTGGTTTCTAACTCTGCTACGTTGCACATCCAACTGATGGTTTCCCATTCTGCTTTCAGTCTTTAGAGGACACTGGTGTTTTCTAAGAACCTTTTAGGAGCAGGAAAATGACCCATAATGTGAAAATCAGCCATGAATAAGGAAATTAACTACCAATGCCATTCTCCATCAGCCCAGAGATTTGAAGGGTGAAGAAGATCTCAGACAGAACTGCAGTCAGCTCGACTTCTTCCGTCTGCAGGAAATTCAAGGGAAACGTCTTCACCTACAGAGAGGTGACTGTTTGGAACTCATCACCACAGAGAGATCGAGAGGGGAACAGGGGAAGATTCAAAAGGACCGTCATGGAACTGAATCATTGGCAGAATCAGCTGGCCTGAGTTAACTCTCTACTGTACACTAGGTGTGTTATAAATTCACTAAGTACTGATGACAAAGTTCAAAACAGAACTGGTTTATTTGTCTCAGATCCAGAATATTAAACTCCAGTCCCATTAAAGGTGAATGTGGAGCAGAAGAAACTCCTCCCATGCCCAGTGACCAGGGTGCAGTACTGGGTGTGGTGAGCAGCAGCCATAATTGCAGAGTTCAGCACTGACAGTCACTCTCAAAATTGCATTCAGCAATGGTGATGGACAAATATCCAGCATGCAGTTTATTGAAAGTTTCTCCCAGTGTGAAACCGGTAGTGTGTCACAAGGTTAGATAACTGAGTGAAACCCTTCCCACATTTACTACAGGTGAACGGCCTCTCGCCAGTGTGAACACTCTGGTGACTCTGTAGTGGGATGATTGAGTGAATCTCTTCCCACAGTCTGAGCAGGTGAATGGCTTCTCCCCGGTGTGAACTCGCTGGTGTCTCTGTAGGTGGCATGACTGAGTGAATGTCTTCCCACAGTCTGAGCAGGTGAACGGCGTCTCCCTAGTGTGAACTCGTTTGTGAATTTGTGGGTCGGATGACAAACTGAATGTCTTCCCACAGACTGAGCAGGTGAACGGCCTCTCCCCAGTGTGAACTGATTGGTGTCTCCGTAGGTCAGATAATAACGTGAAACCTTTCCCACAGACTGGGCAAGTGATCGGCTTCTCCCCAGTGTGAAATCGCTGGTGTCTATTAAGGTCAGGTGGTCCATGGAATCCCTTCCTACAGTCTGAGCAGGTGAACGGTCTCTCCCCCATATGAACTCGGTGATGTACCTGGAGATCAAATGACTGAGAAAATCTCTTCCAACAGTCTGAGCAGGTGAATGGTCTCTCCCCTCTGTGAACTCGCTGATGTATCTTCAGTTTAGATGAGAAAGTGAATCCCTTCCCACAGACTGAGCAGGTGAATGGGTTCTCTCCAGTGTGAACTCGCTGGTGTCTCTGTAGGTGGGATGACTGACTGAATGTCTTCTCACAGTCTGAGCAGGTGAACGGCCTCTCCCCAGTGTGAACTCGTTTGTGACTTTGTAGGTCGGATGACTGACTGAATGTCTTCCCACAGTCTGAGCAGGTGAAGGTCCTCTCCCCAGTGTGAACTGATTGGTGTCTCCGTAGGTCAGATAATAAAGTGAAACCTTTCCCACAGACTGGGCAAGTGATCGGCTTCTCCCCAGTGTGAAATCGCTGGTGTCTATTAAGGTCAGGTGGTCCATGGAATCCCTTCCTACAGTCTGAGCAGGTGAACGGTCTCTCCCCCGTATGAACACGGTGATGTACCTGGAGATCAAATGACCGAGTAAATTTCTTCCCACAGTCTGAGCAGGTGAACGGTCTCTCCCCTGTGTGAACTCGCAGGTGTACCAATAGTCCAGATGACTGAGTGAATCCCTTCCCACAGTCTGAGCAGGTGAATGGCCTCTCCACAGTGTGAACTCGCTGATGTATCTTCAGTTTAGATGAGAAAGTGAATACCTTCCCACAGTCTGAGCAAGTGAACGGCCGCTCCCCGGTGTGAATTTGCTGATGAGCCATTAGGTCAGATGATCGAGTGAATCCTTCCCCACAAATTCAGCAGATGACCAGCCTCTGCCCAGTGTGAAATGACTGTAAGTCCACAAGTGGGAAGATCGACAGAATCCCTTCTCACACACAGAACAGGTGAATGGCCTTGTCCCAGTGTGAACTTGCTGATGTACCTTCAATTGAGATGACCAACTGAATCCATTCCCACTGTCTGAGCAGGAGAACATCCTCTCCCCTTTTTTAAATTGGCATGCATGCCAGTCGGTCAGATGACCGAGTGAATCACTGCCCATAATCTGAGCAGCAAGGCTGGTTGAATGAATCCCTTGCTCCACTTCTTAAATATCTGGACAGAGACAGCAAAACTGGTGAGTTGTGTTTGAGATCCCCGTAGACAAATTCCTTCAAATTTCTAACCTGTAAAAAGATTTACAAAAACCATCAATGGATGAAAGACAACATTACATATGAGATCACTTCAGTAGCTCACATGCGACCTGTTACTGTGAGGTTCAACCCAAGTTGGAGAGAGAAATCACCTTTTGACTGGACACAGTGCTGGTATCTGGAATTACCATCAAATTCCCTGATGCTCTTCCTCTCTCTGAGAATGGGGCATTTCAGCCATCTCCAATCTGTGACCTGGCTCAGTTGACTCTCTCCACTGGTATTATTCCCTGTTCCCACTGAGCTGCATGGGTGCCTGGCCCCACAGTAACTGAAATACTCTCACACAAATAGCCTTTGTTGACGTACAGCTGGGATTTTCTTTTATGTACTGTTAATTTAAAGTGCCACAGTTTTAACACCATGTAAATATCTCCTACTCAGATGTATGGTTGGTCTGCACATCTGTTAAAAGGAATTTGAGTGAATGTTATTATTATCTAAGGTTCTTGTCATAGACATGGAAAAGTACAACACAGAAACAGGCCCTTTGGCCCATCTAGTTTGTGTTGAACTATTTAAACTGTCTATCCCCGTACACCTACCATCCAGGTACCTACACAAACCTCTTAGATATTGAAAATGAGCTCGCATGCAACTGTTGTGCTGTCTGTTCATTCCTCACCTGGATGACAGTCTGCATGAAGAAGTTTCCCCTCATGTCCCCATTAATGTTTCACCTTTCACCCTTAACCCATGGCCTCTGGCTTTAGTCCCACCCCATCTCAGTGGAAAAAACCAGCTTGAATTTACCCTGTATTTAACCCTCATAATTGTGGTATACCTCCATCAAATCTCCCCTTAATCTTCTACATTCCAAGGAATAAAGTACTGACCTGTTCAGTCTCTCCTTGTAACCCAAGTGCTCCAGACCTGCCAACATCCTTGTGAATTTTCTCTGAACTCTCGGAACCTCTTTTACATCTTTCATGTAGGCAGGTGACCAAAACCGCACACAATACTCCAAACTAGGCCTCACCAATATCTTGTACAAAGTCAACATAACGTCCATCTCCTGTACTCAGTACTTCGGTTTATGAAGGCCAATGTGACGAAATCTTTCAGTCCGTCCTTATCGAACTGTGACACCACTTTCAGTGAGATATAGACCTGTATTCCCAAATCCCTTTCTTCTACAACACTCCTCAGTGCCTGACCAGTTACTGTGTAAGACCCACCCTGGTAGGTCCTACCAAAGTGCAACAACTCACACTTGTTTGCATTAAATTCCATTTTCCATTTCTCAAACCATCTTTCCACCTGGTCCATTTGCACTGCCAGCCATGATAGTCTTCCTCGCAGTCCGCTGAATCCCCAGTCTTGGCTTCAACCACCAATTTGCTGATCCATTTAAACACACTATCATCCAGATTACTGATATAGATGACAAACAACAACAGATCCATAACTGATCCCTCTGGCACACCACTAGTCACAGCCTCCAGTCAGAGAGGCAACCATCAGCTACCACATTCTGGCTTCTCCCAAGGACAGGGTCTCATCCAATTTAATATCTCATCTTGAATGCTGCATGTCTGAAACTTCTTGACCAACCTCCAATGTGAGACTTTGTCAAGTGCCTTGCTAAAGTCCATGCAGACAACATCTAGCGCCTAGCCTTCATCCACTTTCCTGATAACTTCCTCAAGAAACTCTATTATTGGATAGGCATAACCTACCATGCACAAACACATGCTCTCTATCCTTCATAAGTCCACATCTATCCAAATACTTATATATCCGGTTCCTGCACATACGTTAGAATAACTTTCCCCTTACTGAGGTCAAGCTCACCAAGATACAATTTCCTAGTTTATTTTCAGAGCCTTTCTTGAACAGTGGTACAATATTGGCCGTCCTACAATTCTCCACTGCCTCACCGGATACTAAGGACGATTTAAATATCTGTGTTTGGGCCCCAACAATTTCTGCACTTATCTTCCGCAGATTCCTGGGGAACAACTTGTCAGGCCCTGGGGATTTGCCCATGGTAATTTGCCTTAAGACAGCAAACAACTCCACCTCTGTAATCTGTACAGGGTCCATGAAGTTGATGTTGATTTGCCTCACTTCTACAGACTCTGTGTCCATCCCCTGAGTAAATACAAATGCAGAAAAAATCTCCCCCATCTATTTTGTCTCCTCATATGGATTACCATTCTGATCCTGCAGAGGATTAATATTTTTTCCTTGCAATCTTTTTGCTCTTAACATACCTACAGAATCCCTGAGGATTCTCCTTCACCTTGTCTGATGGGGCAACCTCATGCCTTCTTTTATTTCTTTCACAAGTGTTCACTTGAATTTCCTGTACTTCATAAGTACCCCATTTGTTCCTATCCGCCTGTACCTGGTATGCACCTCCTTTTTATTGATCTGGGAGATGGAAGCCAAAGGGGTGATAGAGCTGCGTGGTGGGAGGTGGGGCATGGGGGGGGGGGGTAAACTAAAATTGCAGGGGGAATAACAGAACAGATAGTGGTGGGGTAGTGCAGACAGGTTTTGTTCAGACCTCAGACAAGGTCAGGAATGAAAAACGTTGAGCATGATGCAGTGAATATGCTCAGCCCTGTATATTTCAATACAAGGAACACCGTAGGAAAGGTGGATGTGTTCAGGGCATGGATCAACAGCTAGAATTATGAGACTAGGATCTGGCAACTGTGGACTGGGACAGGCTGCTTTATGGCAAAGGTGTGCTTGGTAATTGAGAGGCCTTCAAAGTGAAATTTTGAAAGTACAAAGCGAGTATGTGCTTCTTGGAATAAAAGGTACAGATAGAAACTGTAGGGAACCTTGGATTTCAAGAAATATTGAGACCCTGGTGAAGCACAAAATGGAGTTATATAACAGGGATAGGAAGGTAGGTTCTTATGGAGTATAACAATGCAAGAGAACAAATAAGATATAAATCAGGATGTCTAAAAGAAGGAATGAGTTTGCTGTTGCAAAAAAGATGAAGGATAATTCTCAGGGATTCCAGAGACAGATTAAGAGCAAAAGGATTGCAAGGCACAAAGTTGATCCTCTGGAAGACCGGAATGGCAATCCACGTGTGGAACCAAAGCAGATGGGGAGATGTTAAATATTTTTTCATCCCTATTTACACATGGACACAGGGTCTATGGGAGTGTGGAAAAGGACATGACGTGGTGCTCCCTTGGACCCTACAGGAGGCAAGTGCAGAAGTTGTCGGGCCCCTAGCAGAGATAACCAAATCATCCTTAGTGAACGGGGGGGGGGGTTATCAGAGGATTGTAGGATAGCCAAAGTTATTTCACTGTTCAACATAAAACATTGAAATCCCCTGCATTTTCCAGGCCATTCAGCCCACAATGTTGTGCCAACCATGCAACTTACTCTAGAAACTGCCGAGAGTTTCCCTAGCACATAGTCCTCTATTATCTAAGCCCCATGTACCTGTCTAAGAGGCTGATAAAAGACCCTATTGTGTCTGCCTCAACCACCGTTGCTGGCAGTGCATTCCACCCACCCACCACTCTCTATGCAAAAACTTACCCCTGACTTTCCCTCTGTATCTATTTCCAAGCACCTTAAAATTATGCCTCCTCCTGTTAGCCATTTCAGCCCTGGGAAAAGCCTCTGACTATCCACACAAATAATGTCCCTCATCATCTTATGTACCTAAACAAGGCACTAAGCATAAACAAGGAAACTATACACTGTTTTCAGGATTTGTTGGAAGTATGCAAAATTATGAGGGTACAGATAGGGTCACTGCAAGGAGGTTTTTTCCACTGATGTTGGGTGGGATGACAACCAGAGGTCAAGTGGGTGTTACTAAGTACTGACCATGCAGGCTGCCCAAACATTTGCTTCTGGCCCTTTTCCTTTTTTGATAGTTTGAAATTGTAAAAGATGGAAATTAAGAAAAAACATCCTTGCTTAAACCATTAAAGAAATTTCTCATCTTTAACTTTATGCCTTTTGGAATTCAGGTCATCTTTTACTCGTTTAGCCATTCACAGTAAAAGAAATTTTGACCAGGGGTGCTCAAACTTCTGCATGCCAGTGTGTATATCCTGTTTCTTCCAAATTACTTCCGGAAATTCCAGCCATTGCTGCTCTGTTTTCATCCTTGCCTGTGTTCTTCTCAAATCAATTTTGACCATATATTCTCTCAAGTCTCTCTATCTCTCTTTATTCCACATCTACTCCTCTGATGTCAGGCTGAATTTGATCACATTAAGATCACTTGCCCCTTAGTGTTATTTGAACGTAAGTGACGTAATAATTTCTGGATCATGACAACACCCAATCCAGAATAACTGATCCCCAAATGGGCTCAACCACGAGCTGTTCTAAAAAAGCATCCTATAGGCATTCTGAGAGTTCCTCCTCTTGAGACCAACACCAAACTAATTTTCCTTATCACTTGCATGACAGCCCCTGTTGTAACATTGCCCTTTTGGCACACATTTTCTATCTCCCATTGTAACTTGTGGACCACATACTTACTACTGTTTGGAGGTCTCTATACATTTCCCATCAGGGATCTTTTTTTTACGTTTCCAGTTCCTTTATTCTACCCACAGATTCTACACCTTCCAACCCTATGCCAATATTAAATTTTACCAACACAGCCACACAACCCCACTACCAGCTTGTTCTTTCAAGAAACATAATTATCTGTGAAACAAGACGACCTGCAGATGCTAGAAATCTAGAGAACTACACACAAAGTGTTGGAGGAACTCAGCATGTCAGGCAACGTCTATGGATGGGAATCAACATTTTGGGCCAAGACAGTTTATCGAGACTCTTGATACCCACGAATCTGGAATATCAACAAGCAAGTAGTGCAAAATAGAGAAAGCCTTTGACAGAATTTAGTTCAAGACTTAAAAATCTTGGCAAACAGAGCTCAATAGTTGACAAATACAACAAAGGTAATAAACACTTTCATCAATACCCACACTGACATTTGTTAATAAAAACATCTTGGCCCATTTTCAATCAGTAGAGTTTACAAAGATAAATAAGAACTTTAGAAAAGTCTATTCACACTCAGACACCAGTGAATCTGCAGATGCTGGAAATAAATAAAAGCCCAAATGCTGGCAGAACTCAGCAGGCCAGACAGCATCTATGGGAGGAGGTAGTGACAATGATTCGGGCTGAACCCCTTCATCAGGAGTGACACATTTAGGTTAACACCACCTTGGACAGAAGGAGGAAGAAGAAAAACACACATGAAAAAAATCAGACGACAGTCAGATAAAACTTGTAAGTATATACTTTCATCAAAAATGAACAGGATTTAGCACTCCATGTGTGTATATGCAATCATGATAAGAAATACAGACCAGAAAACTTCAATGAGAGGCCAAATCAGAAAAATAAATCATCACTCTGGAAGAAAACATTAAACAGTGGAATGAGTATGACCCTCCATGGGAGAGATCTCAACGATCTGAGCAGATGAGATGGTGACAAGGAAGCACCATGCACCTGACTGAGAGTTGGAGACCTCTTCACAGAAACCCAAGGGTTTCCTGCAGAAATACAGGGCAAGGTGGTTAACAAAAGGAAAAAAAAAAACAAAAATACATGACATACAAACAAACAAGGCAGTAAGTGCAGAAAATGCCAAGAGAAACCAGACACAATCCAACACATTCCAGGATCCCGCAGCAGTTTAATTCAATCTGATTACCTACAAAGGTACAATCAAGTGGCAAATATCATTCATCAAAATCTTGCTTTAAAATACAAACTCATCAATGCCCACCATAACTTAATAAAGGCACCATGAATTCAAGCCTGACCCAGTTTTAGAGTCAAGATCTTACAAACGTTTGTACAAATTATATGATAATCAATACATTATTTCAGAGAGGATAATCCAAGAGAACCATCTGGATATAATATTACTGGATAAACAAGCAGGAACAAGTCCCTCAATGGATAAAACCATTCCCAACACACATGTACCTCAACCAGTGGAGAACCTTACCACAGGCATTGTTTGTGTCATCAGTCAATCGACTGATTGTCTCTGTCAATCATCTTCCAAATGTTGCTACTCTGACATTTGTTGCCACACCCCGCTGCTGATTCCCTTCTCCTCATCATAAGTTCTTAACCCGACCATCGTCCAGAGCCCCAAATTCTGCCCTGTGCAGACCCACCTCTGGTATCTGACCCTGCTCAGTTAAACACCCAACTGATGGTTTCCCATTCTGTTTTCGGCCTTTAGAGGACAGTGATGTTCTCTAAAAACCCTTTAGCAGCAGGGAAAATGACCCATAATGTGGAAATTAGTCGTGATTATGGAGATTAACAACCAATATCATTCTTCCTCAGCCCAGAGATTTGAGGGGTGAAGAACATCTCAGACAGAACTGTAATCAGCTCGACTTCTTCAGTCTGCAGAAAATTCAAGGGAAACGTTTTCACCCACAGATGATGACTGTTTGGAACCCATCACCAGAGGGAGAGTGAGAGATGAGCAACAGGGGGGGCCGGATTTAAATAGACTGTCATGGAAATGAATAACTGGCAGGGTCCAGCTGGCCTGAGTTGATTCTCTACTGTACACTAGGCGTGTTATAAATGCACTAAGTACCAGAGACAGAGTTTAAAATAGAATCGATTTATTTGTCTCAGATCCAGTTCCATTAAAGGTGAATGTGCAGCAGAAGAAACTCCTCCCATGCCCAGTGACCAGGGTGCAGAACTGTGTGTGGTGTATAGCAGCAATGATTGCAGAGTTCAGCACCGACAGTCACTCTCGAAATTGCATTCTGCAACAGTGATGGACAAATATCCAGCATGCAGCTTATTGAAACTTTCTCCCCAGTGTGAACCCAGTACTGTGTCACAAGGTTAGATTACTGAGTGAATCCCTTCTCACATTCACAGCAGGTAAACTGCCTCTCCCCAGTGTGAACCCAATGATGCACATTTGATGGAGATGGCTGAGAAAACACTTCCCAATGTCTCAGCAGGTGATCGGCCTTTACCCGAAGTGAACTTGCTGGTGTCTCTGTAGATTGGATGACTGAGTGAATCCCTTCCCACGTTCTGAGCAGGGGAACGGTCTCTACCCACTGTGAACTCGCTGATGTGCTAGTAGTGAGGATGACCGAGTGAATCCCTTCCCACATTCACAGCAGATGAACGGCTTCACCCCAGTGTGAACTCGCTGGTGTCTATGAAGGTTGGATGATTGATGGAACCCCTTCCCACAGACTGAGCAGGTGAATGGTCTCTCCCCAGTGTGAACTCGCTGGTGTATCTGTAGATCAGATAACCGAGCGAATCCCTTCCCACATTCACAGCAGGTGAACGGCTTCACCCCAGTGTGAACTGACTGGTGTCTCTGTAGGTTGGATGACTGAGTGAATCCCTTCCCACATTCTGAGCAGGTGAACGGCCACACCCCACTGTGAACTGACTGATGTACCAGTAGTTCAGATGACTGAGTGAATCCTTTCCCACATTCTGCGCAGGTGAATGGCCACTCCCCAGTGTGAACTGACTGGTGTGCCAATAGTGAGGATGACCGACTGAATCCCTTCCCACAGTCTGAGCAGGTGAACTGCTTCACCCCAGTGTGAAATTGCTGGTGTCTATGAAAGTTGGATGATTTATGGAATCCCTTCCCACAGACTGAGCAGGTAAACGGCCTCTCGCCAGTGTGAACTCGCTGGTGTATCTGTAGATCAGATGACCGAGCGAATCCCTTCCCACATTCACAGCAGGTGAATGGCCTCTCCCCGGTGTGAACTCGCCCGTGTGTCAGCAGATCAGATGACCGAGTGAATCCCTTCCCACAGCCTGAGCAGGTGAATGGCCACTCCCCAGTGTGAACTGACTGGTGTGCCAGTAGTTTGGATAACTGTGTGAATCCCTTCCCACATTCTGAGCAGGTGAACCGCCACTCCCCAGAGTGAACTGACTGGTGTCTCTGTAGGGTGGATGACTGTGTGAATCTCTTCCCACAGTCTGAGCAGGTGAAAGGCTTCTCCCTGGTGTGAACTGACTGGTGTCTCTGTAGGGTGGAAGAGTGAGTGAATCTCTTCCCACAATCTGAGCAGGTGAAATCCCTCTCTGCAGTGTGAACTAACCGATGTAGCAGTAGGTGAGATGACCGAGTGAATCCCTTTCCGCAGTCTGAGCAGGTGAATGGCCTCTCCCCTGTATGAACTCGTTGATGTACCTTCAACTTAGATGATTCAGTGAATCTCTTCCCGTAGTCCATGCAGGTGAATGGCCGCTCCCCGGTGTGAACTCGCTGATGAGCCATTAGGTCAGATGACTGAGAGAATCCTTCCCCACAAATTCAGCAGATGACCAGCCTCTGCCCAGTGTGAACTGACTGGTGTGTCCACAGGTGGGATGACCGACTGAATCCCTTCTCACCCACAGAACAGGTGAATGGCCTTGTCCCAGTGTGAATTTGCTGATGTACCTTCAGTTGTGATGACCAACTGAATCCATTCCCACTGTCTGAGCAGGTGAATGGCCACTCCCCCGTGTAAAATAACAGGCGTGCCAGTCGGTTAGATGACTGAGTGAATTCCTCCCCACAGTCTGAGCAGGAAGGATTGTTGATTGAATCCCTTGTTGCACTTCTTAAATATCTAGACAGAGACAGCAAAACTGGTGTGTTGTGTTTGAATTTCCATTAACAAATTCCTTGTCATTTTTAACCTGTAAAAAAGATTTACAAAATCCATCAATGGGTGAAGAACATTTCAAATGAGGTCACTTGCGTTGCCAAGGTGTGATCTGATAATCACACTGTTACAGTGAGGCGCAACCCAAGCTGGAGAGAGAAATCATCTTCTAACTGGGCACAGAGCTGGTATCTGGAATGACCATCAAACTCTCTGATGCCCTTCCTGTCTCTATGAGAATGGGGCATTTCTGTCATCTCCAATCTGTGACCTGGCTCAGTTCGACTTTCTCCGTTGGTATTATTCCCTGTTCCCACTGAGCTGCATGGGGGCCTGGCCCCACAGTAAATGAAACACTCACATAAATACCGTTGTTAACGTGCAGCTGGGATTTTCTTTTATGTACTGTTAATCTAAAGTGCCACAGTTTTAATGCCATGTAAATATCTCCTACACAGATGCATAGTTGTTCTGCACAGCTGTTAAAATACTAATATTTGCTCTGATTCCTTATTTCAGGTTCTTGTCACAGTCATAGAAATGTACAACACAGAAACAGACTTCTTGGCCCATCCAGTTTGTGTAGAACTATTTAAACTGTCGACTCCCATACACCTGCCATCCAGGTACCTATACAAATCTCTTAAATGTTTAAATCGAGCTTGCATGTACCAGTTGGGTTGTTGGCTCGTTCCACACCCAGATGACCAACTGTGTGAAGGAGTTTCTCATCGTGTTCTCCTTAACGTTTCACCTTTCACCCTTAACCTATGGCCTCTAGTTGAAGTCCCACCCCATCTCAGTGGTAAAAGCCAGCTTGTATTTACCCTATCTATACCCCTCATAATTTTGGTATACTTTTATCAAATCTCCCCTCAATCTTCTCCGTTTCAAGGAATAAAGCACAGACCTGTTTAATCGCTCCTTATAACCCAAGTCCTCCAGACATGGCAACATCCTTCTGAATTTTCTCTCGACTCTTTCAACCTCTTTTACACCTTCCTGTAGATTGGTGACCAAAACTGCACACAACACTCTAAATTTGGCCTCACCAATGACAATTGGTTTATGAAGGCCAATGTGGCAAAATCTTTCTTTCTATTCCCATTGATCTGTGACACCATTTTCAGTGAGTTATGGGCCTGTATTCCCAAATCACTTTTGTCTCGAGCACTCCTCAGAGCCCGACCAGTCACTGTGTCAGACATAGGTCCTACCAAATACAACACTTCCCTCTTGTCTCCATTAAATTCCATTTTCCGTTTCTCAACCCAGTTTTCCAGCTAGTCCAGATCACACGGCAAGCCATGACAGTCTTCCTCGCTGTCCACTACACCTCCAGACTTGGTGTCATCCACAAATTTGCTGATTCAGTTAACCATGTTATCATCCAGATTACTGATATAGATGACAAACAACAACAGATCCAGCACTGATCCCTGTGGCAATCACTAGTCACAGGCCTCTGGTCAGACACGCAACCATCTGCAACCACACCCTGGCTTCTCCCAAAGACAGTGTCTCATCCAGTTTACTATCTCATCTTGAATACTGAGTGACTGAACCTTCTTGATCCACCTCCCATATGAGACTTCGTCAAGTGCCTTGCTAAAGTTCATGTAGACCACATACAGTGCCTTGTTTTCATCCAATTTCCTGATAACTTCCTCGAGAGACTCTATAAGATTGGTTAGACATGACCTCCGATGCACAACCCCATGCTGCCTATCCTTAATCAGTCCACATCTATCCAAATACTTATATATCTGGTTCCTGCGCATACGTTCCAATAACTTTCCTATTACTGATGTCAAGCTCACCAAAGTACAATTTCCTTGTTTATTTTTAGAGCCTTTCTTGAACAGCGGAACAACATTGGCTGTCCTGCAATCCTCCAGTACCTCATCTGTCACTGATGATGATTTAAATATCTGTGCTTGGGGCCCGACAATTTCTGCACGTCCTCCACGGAGTCCCAGGGAACAACTTGTCAGACCCTGGGGATTTAGCCATGCTAATTTGTCTTCGGACAACAAACATCTCCACCTCTGTAATCTGTACAGGGTCCATGAAGTTGATGCTGCTTTGCCTCACTTCTATAGACTCTGTGACCACCTCCTGAGTAAATACGGATGCAAAAAAAAAATTAAATCTCCCCCATATATTTTGTCTCCTCATATGGATTACCATTCTGATCTTCTATAGGATTAAATTTTTTCTCTTGCAATCTTTTTGGTCTTATCTGCATATCTGCAGAATCCCTGAGGATTTCCCTTCAGCTTCTCTGAAGGGTCAACCTCATGCCTTATTTTATTTCTTTCATAAGTGTTCAGTTGAATTTCCTGTATTTCATAAGTAGCCCATTTGTTCCTATCTGCCTGTACCTGGTATGCACCTCCTTTTTATTGATCTGGGAGAAGAAAGCCAAAGGGGTGACAGAGCTGCATGGTGGGAGATGGGGGTAAGGGGAGTGTTTAAACTAAAGTTGCAGGGGGAATGGGAGCCTGAATAACAGAACAGATACTGGAGGTGTTCTGGATACAGATGTTGTTCAGACCTCAGACAAAGTCAGGAATGAAAAAAGTTGAACATGGTGTAGTAAATATGCTGAACACTGTATATTTCAATACAAGGTGCATCGTAGGAAAGGCTGATGTGTTCAGGGACGGATCAACAACTGGAATTCTGACACCAGTATCTGGCACCTGTGGACCGGGACAGGCTGCTTTATGACAAAGGTGTGCTTGGTAAGTGGGGGGCCTTCGGAGTGAAATTTTGAAAGTACAAAGCGGGTATGTGCTTCTTAGAATAAAAGGTACAGATAGAAACTGCAGGGAACCTTGGATTTCAAGAAATATTGAGACCCTGGTGAAGCACAAAACGGAGTTATATAACAGGGATAGGCAGGTAGGTTCTTATGGAGTATAAGCAATGCAAGAGAACAAATAAGAAATAAATCAGGATGGCTAAAAGGAGGCATAAGGTTGCCATTGCAGAAAAGATGAAGGATAATCCTCAGGTATTCCTGAGATAGACTAAGAGCAAAAGTATTTCAAGGCACAAAGTTGGTCCTCTGGAAGACCGGAATGGCAATCGCCGTGTGGAGCCAAAGCAGATGGGGAGATGTTGAATATTTTTTCATCTCTATTTACTCAGGAGATGGACACAGGGTCTATGGGTGTGTGGAAAAGGACATGACATGGTGCTCCCTCGGACCCTACAGGAGGCAAGTGCAGAAGTTGTCGGGCCCCTAGCAGAGATAACCAAATCATCCTTGGTGAACGGGGGATGGTTATCAGAGGATTGTAGGATAGCCAAAGTTATTTCACTGTTCAACATAAAACATTGAAATCCACAGCATATTCCAAGCCATTCAGCCCACAATGTTGTGCCAATGACGTAATTTACTCTAGAAACTGCCGAGAGTTTGCCTAGCGCATTGCCCTCTATTTTTCTATGCTCCATGTACCTGTCTAAGAGGATGTTAAAAGACGCTACTGCATCTGCCTCGACCACTGCTACTGGCAGTGCATTCCACACACCCACCACTCTCTGTATAAAGACTTACCCCTGACTTTCCCTCGGTATCTATTTCCAAGCTCCTTAAAACTATGCCCCCTCCTGTTAGCCATTTCAGCCCTGGGAAAAGCCTCCGTCTATCCACACAATCAATGCCCCTCATCATCTTATGCACCTAAACAAGGCTCTAAACATAAACAAACAAACTATACATTGTTTTGAGGGTTTGTTGGAAGTATGCAAAATAATGAGGGTACAGATAGGGTAAATGCAAGGAGGTTTTTTCCACTGAGGTTGGGTGTGACGACAACCAGAGGTGATGGGTGAGTGGGGAAGGTGAAAATTTAACGGGAACAGGTGGAAAACCTCTTCACTGAATCGATTGTGAGAGTGTGGAATGAGATGAAAGCACACTGGTGCATGTGAGCTCGATTTCACCATTTAAGAGAAGTTTGGATAGGAACCTGGATGGTAGGGGTGTGGGGGGCTATCATCCCAGTGCAGGTCATTACATCGGACAGCTTAAATGTTTTCAGCATTGTCTAGATGGGACACATGGTCTGTTTCTGCACTGAACTTCTCCAGGTTTCTATGACAGAGAAGCTGGACAAAATTAATTGGAAGGAGAATCTGGTAGGAATGTCGATGGAGCAGCAATGGCTGGAGTTTCCGGGAACAATTCGGGAGGTGCATGGTAGATGCATCCCAATGAAGCATTAGAATGGCAGGAGGACAGAACAATGGCTGAAATGAGAAGCCAAAGCCAACATGAAAGCCAAAGAGAGGGCCAAATAGAGCGAAAAATATTGGGAAGCTTTTACAAACTAACAGGTCTGAACAACATCTGTCTGGTGTCAAGAAAACAACCTCTTCCTCAATGTTGCAAAAATAAAAGAGCTGGTTGTGGTTTACAGAAGGAATGGAGACAGGGTAATCCCCTTTGCTGTTGAGAGGGTGAACAGCTGTACCGTGGAAGAAGGGCCCAAAGGATATTGAGGACCCAATTCACCACAACCACAAACTGTTCCTGCTGCTACCATCCAGGAAACAGGACCACAGCAAAATGAGCACAGGCTCCAGGACATCATCTTCCACCAGGCCATCAGACTGATTAATTGATTTCTATGTTATATAGACTGTCCTAAGTGCAAACTATTTATATGAATTACAGATTGCACATTTAGATGGAGACGTAACCAAAAGATTTCTACTCCTCATGTATATGAAGGATGTATGTAATAAAATCAATTCAATTTACCCTTTCCACTATCTGCTCTCTCATTCTGTCTCCCATTCCCCCTACAACTTATTTTAAACACATCATCCCCACCCCACGACACTAGCTGTAGTAAGCCTTACCACAAGGATATTAGACCCCTTCTTGTTCTGTTCCCCTAACTAACGAATCCTCTATCAACCCTTTGAATTACCTCTGCCAGGTAATCCACCCCCCCCCCCCAAAAACAGTTTCTAAAGTGGTCTACCTGTTGTTGTGGGGTTGACCACAAGCGTACTCTGTGAGGGCTGTTTAACCTCATTTCCCTTCCTGACTCTCACCCAGTTTCCTGTGTCCTGCACCTTGGATGTATCACCTCTCTTCATGTCATATTTATCACCTCCTCCAATTCCTGGATGATCCGGAATTCATCTATTTCCGGCTCCAACTCCTTAAGTGCAGGGCTACAAGCTGCAGCAGGATGCACATCTTGTAGGTGAGGGTGTCAGGGACACTGGAGGTCTCCCCACCTTCCCACCAATGTCCCCTCTAACTTGTAATGACCAGTGTGCACATGAAGCCTGTATTGTGCATTTCTGTTAATCCAATGTCAACATGTGCACAGTGAATTTCATATAGAGAGGTATTCATTTTAACAGCTAGCAAATCACTGTCGGTAATAAGTTTGATCTCCTCTGGGTCTAATCAAGTTCAGCTGCACTGTCACACAACCTATGTAACAGGCCTGTAACAGGTAATGAAGGATTTTCTCACCAGAGCTTTTGCACTTTGTCCATATGTGGATTGCTTGCTAAATTACACTTCAAAACGTAACATTTCCAAGTATCACTCCACTTTTTCCCACTTGTAAATTCTCCAGCAACTTTTGCATCTCCACAATAGACACAGATAATACCAGTTTATGTATTGTACATAAATATTTCCCGGAACCCTCCCCTAGGTGAACTCATTGATGGCAATGCCTATGAATCTGAAGGGAAGGGGAGTAGACTGTCTCATTGGAGACATCTGGCACATTTGTGATGAAGGGCAAAAAGCTGTTTGATATAATTACCTTCCCAGAGAGAATGAGTCAAAACATGCTCTCACGGGTAGAAAAGTTCAGAGCAGGAGGAGGTAGAACAAAGCCACACACCCAAAATGCTGGAGGAACTCAGCAGGCCTGGCATCATCTATGGAAAAGAGTACTAATGCTGAGTTCCTCCGGCATTTTGTGCGTGTTGCTTGGATTTCCAGCATCTGCAGATTTTCTCCTCTTTGGGATTGGAGGTAAAACAAATGTGATTTTCTCAACAGCTGATGTAAAAGATTGTTGTGCCCTATCTCCGAGTTCCCAATCCTCACATTCAGATAGCTGGAGCTCAGCTCTGTCTGAGAGATCCATCGGTTCCCATTTCCTCATCAGCTGTAAGCTCCCCGGGGCCCGAGTACGGATCGTGGGGCTGAGAAAGAGGGACGAGAGCAAGACTGTGCCGGGATTGAGGGTCAGAGTGACTGGACTCACTGCAATTGTCCCTCAGTTGGTTTTATAAAGGCTGAACCGGAGAATCGTTCTTAACTACGCCGAGTTCCCGAGGCCTTTTGTAAACTGCGCATGCCCAACATTCGGGAACATTCGCATCTTTGACGCCTGCGCATTCAATCGGGGCTTCAGTGCCGGCGAATTTATTAACGCAGCGCTTTCTGGGTAATCACGGTGCCATTAAAAGTTTCTGCAGACACCAGTTACATGTCCATATCAATTTTTTTTTGGTGTAGAAAACTCAGCAGCTCTTTTAACACAGAAAACAGCTCCCATAAAGAATACAATTAATATCAGCATACTTTCCGTGTATTTAATGCCAAAGTAGAACCTTCTTAAAAATGCAGATATGAAACACAAGACATTCTGCTGTTGCTGGAAATGTAGACACATACACATAAAATGCAGGAGGAAATCTGCAATTCGTGCAGCAGCTAAGCACAGTCCAGGCATGCTGAAGGGACTAGGCCTAAATGTTGTCCTCTCCACATTTGCTTCCTTTTTTTTTTAAATAATTTTTTATTGCATTTTTAAATGATTACAAAGTATGAAAAAAACAATGTATATAACCCATACCCCCTCCCCTTAACCCCTCCCCCCTAACTGCCCCTTAGAAAAAAAAGAAAGAAAGAAAGAAAGAAAGAAAGAAAGAAAGAATGCCTGGTGGTTGGAAGATCTCCACATGCTCCATGGAGTTCGTAATAATTTTAATATGTATATTTATTTCTTTCCCCTAATAACCAATTGTTTCATCTTAAAAGCATCTATATATTTAATCCTATCTTTTGTAAATAAGGGCTCCAAATTTTCAAAAATGTTTCATATTTATCTCTTAAATTATAAGTAATTTTTTCTAATGGAATACAACCATAGATTTCTTTCTTCCAAGAATCTATACTTAAATGTGAATCCGATTTCCAAGTAACTGCAATAGCTTTTTTGGCTACTGCCAGTGCAATTTTTATAAATTCTTCCTGATCTGTTGCTTCCTGATCTGTTGATTTCCACCTGTATTTTGCAGAAATAAACCACCTTTTTTTTTGATCAACCAGTTTCTAAATGTTTCTGATCTTTCATTTGTAGCCACATCCTGTTGGTCTGATTCCTCGTCTTCCTCCTCTTTGTAAACTCCAGGACCCATCTCTTTCTTAAGCCAGAGAACCCTGACTCAGGCTGGCAACTCTTTGGTTTCTGACTCTGCTCCATCGAAGATTCACTCCTTACTCTGCTGTCAGTCTTTAGAGGTGAATTGCAACAACCCAGCTGTCTGAGGCACAGTCTTTTGAAGTTAGTGAAAATCACCCAAAACATTGAAAAGAGCAAGGCTGACAAGTGAAGTCAGAGCCAAAGTAAAAACAAAAGATGGTGTACAAGGAAGCCAGAGCTAGTGGGAAGATAGAGGATTGGAGGCTTTTAAAAACATGCAGAAGAAATCCAGGAAGGTCATTCAGAAGGAACTGATGAATGATGCGAAGAAGCATGGGACTAATATCAAAGAGGATACTAAAAGCTTTTTTAAGTATATAAAAGGTAAAAGAGAGTCAAGGGTAGATATAGGACCAATACAGAATGATGCTGGAGATATTTTAATGAGAAATGCAGAGACGGCAGTGGAACTGAATGAGTAGTTTGCATCAGTCTTCGCAATGGAAGATGTCTACAGTATATCAGACATTCAAGAGTATTAGGGAAGTGAAGTCTGTGCAGTGACAATTACGACTGAGAAGGTGCTGAGGAAGATAATGGTCTGAGTGTAGATAAATCTCCTGGACCTGATGGAATGCTCCCTCAGGTTCTGAAGGATGTAACTGGAGAGACTGCAGAGGCCTTAACGATGATCTTTCAAGAAACAACAGATTCTGGCATTGTACTGGATGACTGGTAAATTGCAAATGTTATCTGCAATTTAAGAAGAGAGTGAGGCAGAAGAAATGACGCCATAGTCCTGTTAGCCTGGTATCAGTGGTTGGGAAGTTGTTGGAAGCGATTTTTAGGGATGAGATTATGGAGTATCTGAGACACATGACAAGAGATGCCAAAGCCAGCATGGATTCCTGAAAGGAAAACCCTGCCTGAGAAAACTACTGCAATTTTTCAAGAAAATTACAAGCCAGGTAGACAAAGGACATGAAATAGATATAGTGTACTTGGATTTTCAGAAATCCTTTGACAAGGTGCTGCACCTGAGGCCGCTTAGCAATAAGAGGTCATGGAATTACAGGGAAGTTACTGGCGTGGTTGAACATTGGTAGGTCAGCAGAAGATTGGGAATAAATATATCGTATTCTGGCTGGCTGCCAGTTACCAGTGGAGTTCCACAGGGGTCAATTTTGGGATCGCTGCTTTTTACGATGTATGTCTATGACTTGGACTACAGTATTCATGGATTTGTGCATAAAATTGCCGATGATACAAAGATAGGTGGAGGAGCGGGTAGTGTTGAGGAAACAGAAAGATTGCAGAGAGACTCAGCTAGTTTAGGGGAACGAGCAAAGAAATGGCAAATGAAATATAAAGTTGGAAAGTGGATGGTCATGCACTCTGGTGGAAGAAATAAACGGGCAGAGTATTATTTAGATGGGGAGATACTTCAAAATACAGAGAGGCAAATGGTCGGGAGTCCTTGTGCAGGATACCCTTAAAGTTAATTTCCAGTTTGAGTCGGTGGTGAAGGCAGCAAATGCAATGTTGGCATTCATTACCCGACGTACAGGCTATAAGAGCAGGAATGTGATGTTGAGGCTCTACAAGACACTCGGGAGACCACACTTGAAGAATTGTGTGCAGTTTTGGTATCCTTATTTTACAAAGGATATACAGATATTGGAGAGGGTTCAGAGAAGATTCATGAGAATGATTCCAGGACTGAAAGGTTTACCGTATGAGGAACGTCTGACAGCTCTTGGACTGTATTCTCTAGAGTTCAAGAGAATGAGGGGGAGTCTCATAGAGGCATTCAGAATGTTGAAAGTCCTGAACAGATTAGATATGGTAAAGTTAATAACCATAACCATATAACAATTACGGCAAGAAAGCAGGCCATCTCCGTCCTTCTAGTCCGTTCCGAACGCTTACTCTCACCTAGTCCCACCGACCCGCACTCAGCCCATAACCCTCCATTCCTTTCCTGTCCATATACCTATCCAATTTAACTTTAAATGTCAATATCGAACCTGCCTCTACCACTTCTACTGGAAGCATGTTCCGCACAGCTACCACTTTCTGAGTAAAGAAATTCCCCTACTGTTACCCTTAAACTTTTCAAATCATGTCCTCTTATTTGAATCTCCCCTACTCTCAATGGAAAACGCCTATCCATGTCAAGTCGATTTATTCCCTTCATAATTTTAAATAACTCTATCAAGTCCCCCTCAACCTTCTACGCTCCAAAGAAAAAAGAACTAACTTGTTCAACCTTTCTCTGTATCTTAGGTGCTGAAACCCAGGGAACATTCTAGTAAAACTTCTCAGTACTCTGTCTATTTTGTTTACATCTTTCCTATAATTCGTTGACCAGAACGGTACACAATACTCCGAATTCGGCCTTACCAATGCCTTGCACAATTACATTACATTACATCACAACTCCTATACTCAATGCTCTGATTTATAAAGGCTAGCATACCAAAAGCTTTCTTCACCACCCTATCCACATGAGATACCACCGTCAGGGAACTATGCACCATTATTCCTAGATCACTCTGTTCTACTGCATTCTTCAAAGCTCTAGCATTTACCATGTATGTCCTATTTGGATTATTCCTACCAAAATATAGCACTTCACAATTATCAGCATTAAACTCCATCTGTCATCGTTTAGCCCACTCTTATAACTGGCCTAAATCTCTCTGCAAGCTTTGAAAACCTACTTCATTATCCACAACGCCACCTACCTTAGTATCATCTGCATGGTAGGGGATTAATTAATTTCCCATGGTAAGGGATTCTTTGACAAGAGGGCACGACTTCAGAGTTTGAGGACGTCCATTTGGAACTGAGATGCGGACAAATCACTCTCGTCAGAGGATAGTAAATCTGTGGAATTTGTTGCTACGCAGCCATGGAGGCCAAGTCAGTGCTTGTATTTAAGGAAGAGATAGAAAGGTTCTTGATTTGTCAGGGCATCAAAGGGTATGGGGTGATTCAGGGGAGTGGAGATGACTAGAAGAATTTGATCAGCCCACTGTTGAATGGTGGAGAAGACTGGATGGCTCAAATGGCCTACTTCTGCTCCTATATCTGATGGTCTTATGGATTCACTCATCCATGTGTCTCCATCTTTTTCCGATTTTCAAAATGTATGTGCATTTCAATATCTTAAACACACGGATTTAAATGCTGGATGAACTCAGGTCGAGCAGCATTTATGAAATTAATCAACAGTCGATATATCCGGCCGAGACCTTTCTTCAGTTCTGGAAAGTTACGGGGAAGACACCAGAATAAAATGTCATGGGGAGGGGAAAAGTGACAGATGAAGCCCGGTGAGTATGAAAGGTAACGGGCTGGAGAGGAAGCAATCTGGTAAGAAGAGGCAGTGGAGCAATAGCGATAGAGTTCCTCTTGTCCTGCCCTACCAGACAATGACACTCTGCAATCAACATATTCTGCTGATATAATTGGGCAGTTCGCTCCACCTTGTCCATGGAGTTTCACAGCATCGATGTGTGTAGTGAGGTCCACGATGTCCGATGCCGCCGTTTCTGTCCACGCCAATCTCTTTAATTCTCTCATGTTACAGCAATGAATTTTCCTGTGATGGGGAAATATCTCTGTCTATCTGTGCTTCTGTCCATCTATCTATTTTTCTATCTTCCGTCTAAGTTTATGTCAATTTCTCCATTGACAGCTCCATTCTCCTTTGACATCTGTCAATGTCAACACACACACACACACACACACACACACACACACACACACAACACGGAATTTCAATTTCTTTGTCCCAATGGAACTTCATTTTTTCGGTCTTTTTGATATATTCTGTGCTTATCTTTTCACTGCTCACCGCATTTCAGGTACTCAGGGGTATTTATTGAAATTCATGCTGAAGCACCAAATGGATTTTAGTGAGAATTTTGAAAATTTTCCCCAGATTAGGCCGGGTCAGGATGGCAGGAAGCAGAGATCCAGGGGAACTTGGCTTTGTGGATACTGAGATGACCTGACCACAGAGGCAGAGGGTGCTGGTAGAGTGAGAAGCGGATTCTCTCTGGAAGCCGGTACCCAGGACTGTTCTGAACAGATCTGTTCCGACAACCCTGTTCATTGTGATTTTTAATTCACTCGGAAAGTGATGCATATGTGGATGCGGGTTCATTTGCAGCATTGAAGTGAACTTTGTGTGGGTACATGGATGAGGGAAGTATTGACATCTAGAGTCTGTGTGCATGTGGATGGGTCCAGGCAGAAAATGGCACAGACTAGATGGGCCGAAAGCCCTGATTCTGTGCTGTAAGTGAATTATTTACATTGCGCGTCCTACACAAGGGTATTTCGCAGATTTAAATTATTCCAATGAAATGTTCTAAAAAAAACCCTGCAAATACAAGAAACACTCAATGGATGAAGAACATCGGTGGAGATAAACGAAGTTAGTGCTTCAGCTTCAACACCTTGTGTCGGAATGGCTTCAAACAATTTCTGATGTGATTTCAGGTCTCCAGCATCCTGAGTGTTTACTTAATTTCCAGCTGCTCACAGACAGACGACAGTGAGTGGGAATTCCCAAACACGGTGAGGACACAGAAACCGAGGTAGATATCCAACGATGCAAACACTGAACAGCTCATTCCAGGGACTCACTGCCTCTGTGTATTGAGATTACCTCGCAGGTCTGTTCCATCTGTCTGCTCTTTTCTATCTGTGGCCATTCAGCCCCTCTAACCATCAACAAGATGGCGGCTTTCATTTCATTGCACTCTCTATAACAGATACTCTCCAACCGTTTTGTTCATCCTCTATGGAATTAGCTTCCATCTTCTGAAGCCCCGTGTTGCCCCAACCCCTCACCTCCCACCCCTGTAGGCATCTCCACCTTCTCACCTCCCCCCTCACCTGGATTCACCTCTCACTCCCCAGCTCTTGCCCCATCCCCACCCCTCACCTCTTTATTCTGACTATTTCCCTTCCACTCTCAGTCCAGAGGGAGGGTCTCGGCCCGAAATGTTGACGGTCCATTTCCCTCCACCGATGCTGCCCGACCCACTGAGTTCCTCCGGCAGTTTGTTCTTTGGTCTGTATAACCCGTGTTAGTCTGGGGAGCGTGATTTTACACCATATTCCAGGTACAGTCTCAACAAAACACAAATAATTGTCACTTTGCCCGGACCATTGGCCCCGCTTGCAGGGCAACAGTCTGCCGGTGTTTGCCTCCCAATGTGGTGAATTCCTCTGCTCGCCACCACGGTGGGCTCAGACATTTCCACAGATGAGCCCCTCCTGTCCCCACCGGGACAAACATCCTGTCCGCCCCCTCTCACACCATCTTCATCCTTTCAGTAAAATCCTCTCCCTCCCTCCCCCCGGAAGCGGCATCAAACCGACGGGCCGAGCGGTCTCCTCCTACCTCTCAGTGATACATCAGACACCGGCCGCAGGAGACGCTTCACAAACGCCCCGACTTCCCTCGGAGGGAAATGGAAATAAATCAGAAAGCGGACATTTACTTTGAGATTGTTCCGCCCTGACGAAAGACCGACTCTTGAGCGGGAAACTTCCACTCCGCTGGTCCGCTTCTACTACTGGCTGTAACCAGTGATTGACATTTCTGTGCACCAATGGGAATAGCGCAGCTCTTGAAGCTTTGTATTTCAGCTGTGGTGGAGGGGGTGGTCACGTGATTGGTAGCTCAGCGGTTAAACCGACAAAGCTCGAGCTCTCCAACGCGTGGGTGACGTAGACACCGCGCACGCGAGGGCAAGTCCCGGTGTGGGGAGCCCATGTGTGACGTCAGTCGTGTGGGGGGAGGCGGAGCGGTGTGACGTCACCCATGGCGGAGCGCTGGCATTTAAAAACACCTGAATGGTCGTTTCTGATGATTCCAGTGGGACAACAACATTTATCACGGGTTTCATCACTGAATCCAGTGTTGTGACATGTAAAGTCCCCTGTTATGTGACCGGCTGTGCCGTGTTGTTGGTGGAGTGGGCAGCGTGGTGTTTGTCTCGATTCGGGTCACAACACCAGAATTGCCAGCGGGGTCCACACATACTGTATTAGTCAACAGAAAACCTCTCGTCCCTGCAGTCTTTGTCCCCTGGTAAACTCAACACCCTGACAATGTGGACCATATACACCCCTTCCTCTTTAAAGTCAGTTATTCATTCAGACAGCTGATCGCTGAGAGGAATTATATTTATTGGTCATTAAAGTTCCCCAGTCTAGTTTGGACGGATACGAAGTGGAGTTTGGGGTGTCACAGTGAAAGGGCCGGACGGCCGAACTCACTCCGTTATCCAAACATCCTTCCAGGTGAGGCGACAGTTTTCCTGTGCATCTTCCGGGGTCGCCTATTGCGTCCGCTGCTCCCGATGTGGCCGCCTCTACATTGGTGACACCAGCTCCTCCGCAGATGTGCGGGGCAGGGTTGTTTTTTGGGGGGCGGTTCGATGTTATTGTTCCGTTTTGTGCAGTGGGCTTTGGGGGTTCATGATCGGGATGCCATTCTTTTTGATGCGGGGGGGGTAGGGTGGGAGTTATATTTTTCTCTCTGAACGACTTTCATGCTCTTTCTTTGGTTTGTGGTTCTCTGAAAAAAAAACGTAAGAGTAGTTTATGGATACCTGCTTTGTTAATAAACTGACCTTTGAACTATCCGCTCCCAGCAGGACCTCCCGGTGTCCAAACGTTTTCATTCCGATTCCTATTCCTATTCCCGTTCCGACGAGTCAACCCATCGCCTCCTCTTCTGCCGAGTTAAGTTCTGCTTCAGTGTCCAGGATCTACACCTTATATTCCTTCTGGGTTGCTCCTCCCCCCAACCTGATGGCATGAGTATCGATTTCTCCTTCCGGTGAACAGATCGCCCTCCCTCCCACTCCCTCACTTTCACGTCCTCTCACGTGCTTATCACATCTCTCTGGGTCCACTGCTCCGATTCTCCACTACTCCTATTAGATTCTATTTTCTTTTGACTTTGAGCTTTCCACCTACCTGGCTTCAACCTGTCACCTTCTAGCCAACCATTTTCTCGCCCGCCCCGATTTTATTTAGCTATTTCCCCCATTCCATCTCAATCTTGAAGGAAGGTTCAGCTGGAAACGTCGACTGTCGACTCTTTTCGATAGATGCTGCCGGGCCTGCTGAGCTCCGCCAGCATTTTGTTTGCGTTGAGCTGGATTTCCTGCATCTGCAGACTTTGTGATTTACCTCTCTGTTGTTCCTCCCGCCTCCGGGCACTGGGGGCGCTGTATGAACCTCAGGCCACTGGTGGCCATGTGTACCTCCGACCACTGGTGGTGCTGTGGAGAACATCCTGATAAACGCATGCGGACTACCGAAAGCAGCGGTCGTTGGCGGTCCACCGACTCGAGCGGGGGTGAGTGGGTTTAGATCCCGGCGGGTTTGTGTAAGTCTGAGCCGGTTGGATTGGGAAAGGGCCGGGCCCGAGCTCTATCGGACGGCTGGAGCAGGGGTGCAGTGCCAATCTTTTAGCTGCTGGAGCTGTACGAGGGGTGATTGATAAGTTCGTGGCCTAATGTTATACAGCTCTCGGTACCTGAACTCTTTGAGTGATTATACAGAAAGTTTGAAGTTAATCAGTTTTGTGCTGTTTCTGTTACAGATAATTGAAAATTGCTAGGTTTTGTAAAATTAACTCCTTTCACCTTAGGCCGCGAACGTATCAGTCACCCCAGTCTGTCACACTCAATTTGTGTATTTGTGTACCTGCTCCTTTCATGTACCGGGCAACTTCCTTGTCCCGTTGATGTCGTGAGCAGGTACACAAATTGGGGGGGGGGGGTGGTTGTGTTTGTGTGTATATTGAGTTTTTTATAATGTCAAGCACTAAACCAAGATGAAAGAAATATATATGATTTCCAGAGCTCCACAGAAATCCAGTGATGAATAAGGCATTAACAAGATTACAGGCCATCACTGCATTTCGGTATATAATTGGTACAATAAAACAAATAATACTTAATTTAATAACTAGACAAAGTTTTGCATGGTTGCATTCACTAATTATCATAAAATATAATGATCAACCAAGTGAAATAAGGTTGTTTGCTTAGAAGCCATAAGGTTGTTAGTGAGAAAAATTTACTTTTGTATTAGCGAGTAATCCACGGACCACCACAGTCACAGCTCCAGGATTTCACCAAAAACTATCGAATATCCTATTCTAATATTATTGGTAGTATTTTCCTCACCAGCCACCAACCCCTCTCCCTAACCCCAGTTTCCTTAAAATTCCCTCTATTTAATATGCGGCTGCTGTTAAAATCCCCGCTTGTTTAATTTGACTTTTTTTTTACAGAGGTGCTGGAGTGGTGCTCCGGTGAGGTCCGGAGGTGCTCTGCACCCCTGTTTAGATCCAAGTAAAATGGACCCGGGATCAAGCTGCCCCGGTTTATGAGGTGTGGAGCTAGTATTTCTGGTCTGGGATCAAGTGTTTTTTACAGAGGTGCTGGAGTGGTGCTCCGGTGAGCTCCAGCAGCACTGCATCCCTATTTAGTTCCAAGTAAAATGGACCCGGGATCAAGCTGCCCCGGTTTATGAGCTGTTGAGTGAGTATTTCTGGTCTGGGATCTAGTGTTTTTTTTTCTGGAGTTCCTTTGGAAGTGTTGCTGCTAATCTGAGGAGAATGAGTTTGAATTTCATCCTGTTCTGTGTTTGAACCAGTAGAAATAGACATGGGGGTTCAGTGTTCGAACTGTGTTTGGAAATTCCTCCTCACTGTCTCCTGTCTGTTAGACAGTAGAAATCAAACAGAAACTCAAGTTGCTGGAAATCTGCACTAAAAATGAAAAGTTCTGAATCCATTCTGACAAAAGATTGTGAACCTGAATAGTTAAATTTGTTGCTCTCCCCACAGCAGTTCCTTAACTTTTGAGCGATTCTGGTGAATCCAGTTTCTTTTTATTCCATTTACTCTGGAATGGTTTAAATTTCGTGATTGTCTGTTATGCAGTTGTTACTAACAAGTTTCACCTGCATAATCTCAGGGATGATGGGCTTTATGTTTGAGGAGCATTTGATGGTTGTGGACCTGTGCTCAATGGAGTTCAGAGGGACAGTGGGGGTGGTGGAGGGATGTATGGTTAAGTAAACCTACCGAATGCTGGAAAGCCTGGATACAGTGGACATGGAGAGGATGTTTCCATTAGACAGAGAATCTGTGACCTGACAGCACAGGCTCAGAATAAAGATGCTTACCTTTAAAATTGAGTTGAGAAAAATTTCTTCATCCAAAAGATGAGTGAACTGTGGAATTTGTTGCTGCAGAGGTTGGTTGAGGCTGCCATTTGGGTATATTTATGGCAGAGATTAATATACTCATGATTGCTAAGTAGCTTCAGGGTTACAGCAGGAAGTCAGGGATATGGTGCTGGAATAAATCTCAGCCATGGTTGAGTGGTGGAGCAGATTTGATGGATGGAATCACCTAATTCTGTTCCTGCATCTTACATCTTACCATGACAGAACGATGACTCCTTCCTATCCCACATCAGGTTTTGTGACGTGTCAGGGACAATTAGAGATTTGTTCACTGAGATCATTATATTTGTCTTCAATATTTAGATTTCAGTGAGCAGAAATATTTTGTTGTCCTTTGTATTGTTAACGTGCTTCATTATCTTTCATGTTAATGTTAGACCTGCGGTGAGAGATTTATTTGAAGAAAAGCCCTCAGCTGGAAGCAAACCACGACTGAAGATGAGGGAACAGCAGCAAGTGAACCAGCCCGAGGACTGAGAGCACCGACTGGAGAGAAACCCATCTGACTCGGAGATTCCAGTGATTCAGTCAGGAGCAAGTCTGGTGAGTCTCATTTACTCAAACACTGGTCCTTTAGACATTACATACCTGTAAAAGGAAGGTAGGGAATAGTTGGAGTGAGCTGAATGTGACCAGAAATACCAGTTATGCCTCTATCAGACCAGTTGCAATCATTCCAGTTCTGGTAATGTGCTGTCAGTATCCCAGCTCTTTAAAGTCTCTCACATTCCCTCAGTGTTTGCTCATTTGAAGAACTTGTATCTTCTGAAGTAGCTTTTGGTCGGTTCTGAGTGTGGGGAGGGAAAGAGGGGTGTTTATATTTACTATCCTGCAAAAAGAAGTAATTGTTTACAATTACCTGCTGCAGACTCACTACCCATACCCTGTACATTCTCAACCAGATTATTGACATAGATGACAAGTAGCAATGGGTGTCACCCTGGGGAGCTCCAGGAGGCACGGGCCTTGACTCCAATAAACAGCCTCCCATCATCATCATCTGCTTCCTACCATCGAGCTGTTCCCAGACTCTGGGCTCTGTGACAAACACAATGTTAGTAGAAAGATTAGACAGTGAGTAATATAAAGAGATATTTGTTGCTTCCTGAAAGCTGTCTGATGCAATGGACCTGATCCTCCTTTGCTCACAACATGATCTGCCCTAGGACGCTTCCTCCCGGGTCACACTGTGTCCGATAACCCACATCCACAACCTCCCTCCACCCCGCCAGTAACCCCACAACTTTCCCACCATTTACCCCACACCCATACACGTAAACAGATCCTCGTTACCGACATCCACTCTCATTGCTTGGGGAACCAGAACTAACTGATCCTCCATTCCCGGAACAGACTGTGCAGCCGTCTGGCTCGGTCCTGACTCTTTCCCACTGCAACCGCCCTTCGATTTACACAAGCTCGAGACCAGCTCCTTCCTCATCGCCGCCCAACCAGGCTCAAAGCTCGATACGGAGCCTCATGTGTGGCACCTTATCAAAGATCTGAAAATCCAAGTACACAATATCAACCAATTCTCCTTTGTCTACCCTGCTTATTATTTCTCAAAGCATTCCAACAAATTTATCAGGCAAGATTTTCCCTTGCAGAAACAATGCTGACTCCGTCCTATTTTATCTTGTGCCCAAACTCACATCCTTAACAATCGACTCCAACATCTTTCAAACCACTGTCAGACTAAGTGACCTATAGTTTCCTTTCTTCTGCCTCTCTCCCTTCTTGAAGAGTGGAGTGACATTTCTGAAATCTTTATGGGTTGAGCTCAGAAATCGCAGGGGTAAAAGGACCCTGATGGCAGTTATCTACAGGCCTCTAAACAGCTGCAGTGATGTGGACTACAAATTACAGCAGGAAATAGAAAAGGCTTGCCAGAAGGGCAGTGTTTTGATCATTGTAGGGGATTTTAACATACGAGTGGATTGGGAAAATCAGCTCGGCACTGGATCTCAAGAGAGAGTATTTGCAGAATGTCTACGAGATGGCTTTTTAAAACACCAGAACTGAATTGACTGCGCTAGTATTCAGGGGCACCACTGACATAGTCTTACCCTGTTGGAGAATTCGGGCACATTCCCAATGTGCTCCCCGCTCATCTTGCTTAGCATAGGTGTGGCAGAGGGACAGGAAAGTGTTAAACTGGGGGCCTCCCGAGACAGGGGCAGGTTCCCTTAGGGTCAATAAAATTAGCATTAACCAGTACATTTTCCAGTCCTTATGAGTTCCGCCAGTAACGTGTTTACAGTCCGTTTGATGTATCCGCCAGAGCTGCCCTTCCACCATCACTGCAGGAGGTGTTGTCAGTAGCACTTGGTACAGTCCTCTCCACCTCGGTCCCAACTTCTTATCATCCCAGTTCTTGAGCAGGACAATTCTCTAGGCTGGATGGTGGAGTAGTCACCTGCAGTTTAGGGTTCATCCTCTCGATAGGCTTGTCGTACCTGTGAATGCAAGCTTTGGAGAGTGTTAGTTAATTTCCATAAGTATTTTCCCATCTCCTCCCCCAAGGTATGCATATCCAATGTTGCGGGTAAGCCCTCAGGGAGGAGTGGCAGACAAGGTCGGGGTCCCCATGGGGTTCTCTTGGGCTTCCTGTAGATAATTTCCGCAGGTGATAGCCCCGTCTTACTTGATAGCGTGATTCCCATATGGGATAGGACTAAGGGTAAAACCTTCAATCAGGTCAATCCAGTTTCTTGTGTAAGTTTTGCCAACTTATCTTTCAAAGTACAAAGTTCCACTGTGTCGCTACGTTCAAATGATGGGTGCAGTGGAACTGCTGTTTTATAGCAAGTTCTTTACAGATTTCCTCATTTATTTTGGCCCATTGTCCGAGCTTATCACTTCTGGAAGTCCACAGTGAGGAGTTATTTCTTTTAGCAATATGTTCACAACAGTCATTGTGGTATCATTAGTTGTAGGAACAGCTTCAATCCAACTGCTAAATACATCTACTATCACTGAGCAACACCTATAACAATGTACTCACGTGATTCTATAAACTAAAGTTACAAACAAGAAAAAGGTCCACCAGGCAAGGGGGTAGTTCCCGAACCACAAGGCATCCCCTTCCCAGCATGTTTTTTTTTACAATTTAAGCATGCTTTGGCTGGTTTTTCAGCTGCTTTCTGGAAGTCAAGATTGTAATAATGTATTAACCATTCCCTCCTTGCGCAAGCGTGTACAATTATGTACATGATCTATAAAAATAGGTACGAACACAGAGGGAACACAGAGCTGTCCCGCAGGGGTCACCCATAAATTGGTCTGAGGTTCCAGGTGGCAACCCATTTGGGACCATAGTTTGTGCTCTCCTTCAGGGGGGTCCCCCTGTTAGTTACGTATTTCCCCCATGTCTGGCATACCCGTGCTTAGATTTTGACTAATAGGAGCTTGCTGGGTTCCCCAGGGGACTAAAAGTGTGGGATTCAAGGCTGTCTGTTTGGCCGCTGCATCAGCCCTAACGTTACCCTGGAACATCTCATCACACTCCCCAGTTTGGGCTGCACATTTAATAATAGTGAAAACTCGAGGTAGCTGTAGTTGTTTACAAAGGTAGCATTACTAATGGGGTGGCCAGAGGAAGTCAGGAATCCCTAAAGCCCCGTAGTCAGTTCCTAACGGGAGTCCATGTAAAAGTCCACACTTTAGTCTGTTGCTAGGACACAGGCACGAGGGAATGCAAACAGCTCAGCCTTCTGGGCAGAGACAGCCACTTCAAAAGAGGCCTGCTCAATTACAATGGCATGCAAAAGCTTGGGTACCCCGGTCAAAATTTCTGTTACTGTTAAACAAGTAAAAGTTGAACTGATTTCCAAAAGACAGAAGTTAAGGATCACACATTTCTGTAATATTTTAAGCAAGGAAACTTTTTTTTTTAATTTCCATCTTTTACAGTTCCAAAATAACAAAAAAGGCAAAGGGCCTGAAGCAAAAGTTTGGGCACCCTTCATTGTCAACACCAAGTAACACCCCCTTTGGCAAGTATCACAGCTTGTAAATGCTTTTTGTAGCCAGCTAAGGGTCTTTCAATTCTTGTTTGGGGGAGTTTTGCCCATTCTTCCTTGCAAAAGGCTTCTAGTTCTGTGAGACTCTTGAGCCATCTTGCATGCACTGCTCTTTTGAGGTCTATCCACCGATTCTCAATGATGCTTAGGCCGGGGAACTCTGAGGGCCTTGGCAAAACCTTCAGCTTGCACCTCTTGAGGTCGTCCATTGTGGATTTTGAGGTGTTTTTAGGATCATTATCCTGTTGTAGAAGCCATCCTCTTTTCATTTTTGGCTTTTTTACAGACAGTGTGATGTTTGCTTCCAGAATTTGCTGGTATTTAATTGAATTCATTATTCCCTCTACCAGTAAAAGTCCCTGTGCCACTGGCTGCAACACAAGCCAAAAGCATGATCGATCCACTCCCCGTGCTTAACAGTTGGAGAGGTGTTCTTCTCATGAAATTCTACACCCTTTTTTCTCCAAAGATATCTTTGCTCATTGCAGTCAAAAAGTTCTATTGTAACTTCATCAGTCCACAGGACTTGTTTCCAAAATGCATCAGGCTTGTTTCGATGTTCCTTTGACCTTCTGAATTGAACTCTGGGCTCTTTGGCTTTAACCCAGGGCAAACCCAGACAGTGATATGGGGAAGCACCAGTTCTGTCTGTCGCCAAAGGAAATCCGGAACTTCAGGCTGTAATGCGCTGACCTCTTTTCCTTTAACCTCTCCAATCACCGTGAATGGGAAATTCTGTCCCTCGAGGGGTGCATAATATTGGCTTTCCTCAGTTCAGCACCTCAGAGGGTCATAGCACAGAGTCACATGAGGGTCGGCCGCTGGCAGAAGGGGTTCAAACGCAGTGTCCAGATAAAGTGCCCAGCACTGGGGGGGGGGGGGGGGGGGGTGTCAGTAACTGGGGAAGATGTCCTTGTTCACTAGTCCCAGGGTGATATCCTCGTCCATGCAGAGAATCTCGATTTCCAACGGACAGAACAAGTCTCTCTCTGCTAGATTAATCCCCGACTGGTGGTGACTGTAAATGAAACCTCACACTGGGTTCCCTGGAATTCCACCTGCAGAGGCTGGGTTATTGAATACATACGTGCCCTGCCTTTGAACCCAGACAGTCCATTTTTCTGATAGCTGTTTTCCATTTTCTGAAACCATTTCCTGATCGAGAGTTGATGTGGTTGCCCCCATATCGATAATAAATGGAATTCCAGCCATTTGCAATATTACATTGGGCTCTTCCTGAGGGGTGATACTCATGGTTGGAAGCATCCTTGTTTGTCAATTTCTAAACGGGCTGTTGCCCCCACCGGTTCCTTGGTATGTTTTTGTTCCCATTTCTGATCCCCAGATATAGCCCGCTCATGTCCTTCGTCCCGCTGAGCCTATTTACCTGTTATATTAGTTCCCTTCGGGGTCGATCGGGATTCGAAAGTCGGGTCAAAGCTTGTCACGTTCCATTTCAGTCTTTGTCAGGCCAATCCATATCGTTTGTTTTAATCATGTTGGCTAACTTAGTTGGTAAGCATTGGAGCAGTTAGGCATTAAACGGGAGGGACGGATTCCCATCTTTAAAGACTCGGTCTCCTGTGAAAGTGCTCAGCAGGCCATAAATCGCTCCCAATAGACTGGTCCCGATTCTCCAGGCTTAGGTTTGCTTTGACGTACTTTAGTGATGTTTGCAGGTTGCTGGAGAGCCCTTTCCAAGGCTTGAATGATCCGGTCTGTCTGTTCATTCTCATCATGGATTCCTGCCTGTAACTCCGGATAGGTTTGGTATCTCAGTTCTGCCTTCCGTTTCCACCCCTCATCAGCTGAGAGAATCATGCAGCAGAGCGAATAAATCTTGCGGAGTCGCATTATGCACTCAGCATCACAGTCACTGTCCTCAAACAGGGTCGGTATGCCAGACATGGGTTCGGGATCCCTTGTTTCACTTATCACTTAGAACTTCAAACTGATGTTCTTGCCCTGCTCTCCTATCCAGGCCGGCCTTGATTTGCTTACGTTGTTTTCCATACTCTCGTTTTCGGCGCCCATCCACCCATTCATGCTCCGCTTTCAGCCTCTCCCAACCATTGGCGTTCCTTCGGCAGTGCATACCTCTAATGCTTTGTCACATGCATTATTCCACCAACTTGCTAATACTATACTGTTCCACTTTGCATCGGCCTTATCCTACCATTCCTTTTTCAGTAATTTCCACTTCTTTCCACTGTTCTTTTTCCATATCAAATTTACTGCTTGTTCTCACGAGGTAATATCCCAGGCTCCCCCCCAGTGGCCAGATTTTGTTTCCCAATTTCTTACTCAGCGCTGCACTCAACATTCACAAATCTTTTCCCTTGTCTGGAAAACTCTCACACATATTGTGTTTGGCTGCTCTTGTCCCACTCATATCACTCAACTGCAATTGACCTCTGTTCTTTACCCGGCTCAAAGCCTTCTGCTCAATTAACAATCAGATAAATTTACACGGCTGGCAACTCCTGTGAAATTGATAAATTTACCTGGGACCACCTCCTGCCCACTTACTAAAATTTACCCGGCCCATCTGCCTCCTCAGTAAAATTTTGCCCACCTTATATGAGTCTCCCAACAGATTCTTTCCCAGTCCCGTCAAGGTATGTGATCAGCTTGGGAGAGGGACCGTACCTCGAAAGGAACTTAACGGAGAATGACAAAGTACCTATTGGGCGCCTGGTCGGTCTCCGCAGTCCCCAGAGTGGTCCAGCCACTTACTCAGCCCGTCTGCTTGGCACTCCCTATATTGGGATTCTGTTCGTGACACCAAATGTTAAAGTTGAATCTGAATAAAACACGAGAGACCAGCTATCGTCACCACAGTTTATTGCGCATTCTCCTGTAGGAGTTTGAGACCCAGTTGTCAAAGGGAAGGCACGTAAGCAGTCAGGTTACAGTCGTGTATTTATACATACTAAGCCCCATACATTACTATTTGCAAGATGTTATTTGAACTGGTATGCTCACCAAGTCTGTTGGTGCAAAACTTAATTACTTAGATAAGAGAGTTCATAAAATGAAGGTTTTAATTGCAGATGCACGTGCTGTTCTGTCCTTATCAGTTATTCCCTTTGCAAGGCCCTGACTTAGTTACAGACAGATGTTCATTCCTGTCCTTTTCAGTGAGTCCTCCTCCCTTTACTCAAATATGGGTACAATGTATAATGTTATCAACTAACGAGGATGTAATGTATAATGTTATCAACTAATAAGGGTACAATGTATAATGTTATCAGTTCTCAGTGTGTCTCTCTGCAAGCCAGAGAGAACTGGGAATGTGCCTGTCTTAGTTAACCGCTGAAAACAGAGTTTACTTAAGTTCCAAAATTCCTATTCAGTCCCAATTATTCTTTTAGCCAGAGGTTACAAAGGTTCAAAATGATTTTGTTATATATCCTCAATTCCTCAGGAGTGCTCAGGGGAAATACTCATGTTACCTGTGGTTATTGTGGCGATGCAGAAGTTGCTGGAGAATTTACAAGTGCGAAGTGATATTTGGAAATCTGACATTTTAAAGTGTAATTTAGCAAGCAAATCGCATATGGACAAAGTGCAAAAGCTCTGGTGAGAAAAGTTTTCATTACCCGTTACAAGCCTGCTACATAGGTTGTGTGAGAGTGCAGATGAACTTGATCTAACTCAGAGATCAAAGTTCTTATGGACAATGCTTTGCTAGCTGTTAAAATAAATACCTCTCTATATAAAATACACTGTGCACATGTTATCACTGGGTAAAGAAATGCACATTATGAGATTTATGTGCCCACTGGTCATTGCAAGTTAGAGGGGACATTGGTGGGAAGGTGGGGAGTCCTCCAGTGTCCTTGATGCCCTCACCTACAAGATGTGCATCCAGCTGCAGCCTGTAATCCTGCACTTTAAGGAGTTGGAACTTGAAACGGATGAATTCTGGATCATCCAGGAGTTGGAGGGGGAGATAGATATGACGTGAAGTGAGATGAGTTACACTCAAGGTACAAGACACAGGAAACTGGGTGAAAGTGAGGAAAGGGATGAGGTTAAACATTCCTCACAAAATACTCTTGTGACCATCCCACACAACAACAGGTGGACCACTTCAGAAACTGTTGGGGATTATTAGCAGAGGAAAGTCAAATGGGTGATAGGGGATTCGTTAGTTAGGGGAACAGAACAAGAAGGAATGAATATCCTCGTGGTAAGGCTTTCTAATGCTAGTGTGGGGGGAGGGGTGATGTGATTAAAGTAAGTTGTAGTGGGAACGGTAACCAGAATGACAAAACAGATAGTGGAGAGGGTTAATTGAATTGAATTTATTGCATACATTCTGCATCTACATGAGTAGTAGAAATCTTCACATTATGTCTCTGTTGAAAATGTGTCATTTATAGTAATTTATAAAAAATAGTATGTAGATAGGGCAGTCAATATGACATAGAAATCAATTAATCAGTCTGATGGCCTGGTGGAAGATGTTCTCCCAGAGCCCGTTGGTCCTTTTGCTGTGGTACCGTTTCCTGGATGGTAGCAACAGGATCAGTTTGTGGTTGTGGTGAATTGAGTCCTCAATATCCTTTTATCACACCTGCCTCTGCAAATGTCCTGAATAGTGGGAAGTTCACATCTAGAGATGTGCTGGGCTGTGCGTACCCCTCTCTGTAGGTTCTTGCAATTAAGGAAAGTGCAGTTTACCAGGCAGTCATTCAGCCAGTCAGGATGCTCTCATTTGTGTTCCTGTAGAAACTCCTTAGGATTTGGGTCCCCATCCCAAACTTCAACCGTCTGAGGTGAAAGAGGTGCTGTTGTGTTTTTATCACAACACAGCTAGTATGTAGAGACCATGTCAGATCCTTGGT
Organism: Hypanus sabinus; assembly: GCF_030144855.1. NCBI lineage: Eukaryota > Metazoa > Chordata > Chondrichthyes > Myliobatiformes > Dasyatidae > Hypanus > Hypanus sabinus. The sequence continues at coordinate 903,769 of NW_026779051.1, read as the reverse complement.
GACCCTCTCAACCCCAGATCCATTGATGCCAATAGGGGTTAGCCTGTCCCCATTCCTTTTGTCATCCACAATTAGCTCCTTTGGGTTTGTGACAATGATTGAGAGGCTGTTTTCTTGACACCAGTCAGATGTTGTTCAGACCTCAGACAGAGTCAACAATCAAATGGTTGAGCATGGTGCGATGAATGTGCTGAGCTGTGTATATCACAATGCAAGAAGCATCGTAGGAAAGCCAGATGAGCTCAGGACAGGGAATTACGATATTGTAGCCATTACTGGGACTTGGTTACACCCAACAGTCTGAGATATTTAGAGCAACAAATTTGTAGAGAGATCGCAGACCATGCCAAGAAACAAAGGTTGATTCAGTTGGTGATTTTAACTTCCCAGATATTGACTGGGATTCCCATACTGTGAAAGGACTAGATGAGGCAGAGTTTGTCAAATGTGCCCTTAATCAGGACGTAGAATTCCCGACGTAAATTGTGCAATAAGCTGTTAGGAAATAACCCAGGGCTGTTGACAGAAACTAGTGATCATAATGCCATGAATTTGAAAGTAAATATGCAAAAAGTGGTTGAGATTCTAAACTGGGGAAAGGTCAATTTTGATGGTATCAGAAAGGATCTGACAAGTGTGGTTTGGGACAGGCTGTTTTCTGGCAAAGGAGTACTTGTAAGTGGGAGGCCTTCAGAAGTGAAATTTTGAGGGTGTGGAGTTTGTATGTGCCTGTCAAAATAGAAGTTGAAAGGTAAATGGTGCAGAGAACCTTGGTTCTCAAGAGATATTGAGGCCCCAGATATTTTGTTCCTCTAAATGCCTCAGACTGTTGGGTGCTGCCAAGACTCCTTAACGACTGACTCATTAATCATCATTCCAATTCCTGAGCTCATCTGACTTTTTTTTTGTCGTCTTCTGTTGGTTCCTAAAAGATTCCCAATAGTTTTTGCTCTTTTGTTTGCCCTCTGTTTGGCTTCTCATTTCAGCCATGGTTGTGTCCTCCTGCCTTTCCAATGCTTCCACTTCTTTCGTAAGTATCGATCACTCAACTCCCGAGTTTCTGCCAGAAACTCCAGCCATTGCTGTTCCATTGTCACTCCTACTTGTTTTCCCTTTGAAGCAAGTTAGACATCATGGAAACATGGAGAAGTTCAGCACAAAAACAGGCTATTTGGCCCATATAGTCAATGCCAAAAAAACATTTAAGCTGTCGAATGCATCTACCTGCACCGGGACCATCACCCTCCATACCCCTACCATCCAGGCTCCCATCCAAACTTCTTTTAAATGGTGAAACCGAGCTCACATTCATCACTTGTGCTGGCATCGCATTCCACACTCTCGCGACCATTTCAGTGAAGGGCTTTTCCACATGTTCCTGTTAAATTTTCACCTTCCCCACTGACCCACTACCTCTGGTTGTCATCCCACCTAACCTCAGTGGAAAGAGCTGCTGGCATTTAACCTATCGTTTTCCTCATAGTTTTGTAGACTTCTAATAAATCCTCAAAGCAATGTATAATTTCCTTGTTTATGTTTAGAGCATTTTTTTAGGTGGATAAGATGATGAGGGGCATTGATCGTGTGGGTAGTCAGAGGTTTCTTTCCCAGGGCTGAAATGGCTAACACAAGGGGGCATAGTTTTAAGGTGCTTTGAAATAGATACCGAGGGGATGTCGGGGGTAAGTTTTTTTTACAGAGTGTTTCAGTTCCTGTGGGACCAGGCAATGAGCACCGATGCGGCTCATTGGGAACAGGGAATAAAACCAATGGAGAGAGACAACTGAGCCAGATCACAGGTTGGAAATGGCAGAACTGCCCCTATGTTATAGATTCTGGAAGAGCATCAGAGAGTTTGATGGTCATTCCAGATACCAGCTCTGTGCCCAGTTAGAAGATGATTTCTCTCTCCAACTTGGATTGAACTTTACTGTAACAGTGTGATGTCAGCTCACACCTTGCCAACTCAAGTGATCTCATCTGAAATGTTGTCCCACACCCATTGATCGATTTTGTATATGTTTTTACAGGTTAAATATGACAAGGAATTTGTCTATGGGAATCTCGAACACAACACGCCAGTTTTGCTGTCTCTGTCCAGATATTTAAGAAGAGGAGCAAGGGATTCACTCAGTCATTTCAACTGAAGGTACATCAGCAAGTTCACACTGGACAAGGCCATTCACCTGTTGTAAGTGTGAGAAGGGATCCAGTCAGTTATCCCACTTGTGGACACACCAGTCAGGTCACACTGGGCAGAGGCTGGTCATTTGCTGAATTTGTGGGGAATGGTTCACTCGATCATCTAACCGAATGGCACACCAGCATGTTCACACTGGAGAAATGCCGTTCACCTGCTCAGACTGTGGGAAGGGATTCACAAAATCATCTCAACTACTGAGACACCAGTCAGTTCACACTGGGCTGAGGCTGGTCATTTGCTGAATTTGTGGGGAATGATTCACTCGATCATCTAACCAAATGGCACACCAGCAAGTTCACACTGGCGAGCGGCCGTTCACCTGCTCTGACTGTGGGAAGGCATTCACTATATCATCTCACCTACTGAGACACCAGTCAGTTCACACTGGCGAGCGGCCGTTCACCTGCTCAGACTGTGGGAAGGCATTCACTATATCATCTCACCTACTGAGACACCAGTCAGTTCACACTGGCGAATGGCCGTTCACCTGCTCAGACTGTGGGAAGGGATTCACTTGCTCATCTAACCTGAAGGAACATCAGAGAGTTCACACTGGAGAGAGGCCATTCACCTCCTCAGACTGTGGGAAAGGATTCACTTCTTTGTCCCAACTGAAGGTACATCAGCGAGTTCACAGTGGAGAGAGGCCGTTCACCTGCTCAGACTGTGGGAAGGGATTCACTTCTTCGTCCCATCTGAAGGTACATCAGCGAGTTCACACTGGAGAGAGGCCGTTCACCTGCTCAGACTGTGGGAAGGGATTCACTTGCTCATCTAACCTGAAGGAACATCAGCGAGTTCACACTGGAGAGAGGCTGTTCACTTGCTCAGACTGTGGGAAGGGATTCACTTCTTCGTCCCAACTGAAGGTACACCAGCGAGTTCACACTGGGGAGAGGCCGTTCACCTGCTCAGAATGTGGGAAGGGATTCACTTGCTCATCTAAACTGAAGGTACATCAGAGAGTTCACACCGGGGACTGGCCGTTCACCTGCTCAGACTGTGGGAGGGGATTCACTTCTTCATCCCAACTGAAGGTACATCAGCGAGTTCACACTGGGGAGAGGCCGTTCACCTGCTCGGACTGTGGGAAGGGATTCACTTACTCGTCCCAACTGAAGGTACATCAGCGAGTTCACACTGGAGACAGGCCATTCACCTGCTCAGTCTGTGGGAAGGGATTCACTCGGTCATCCACCCTAATGGCACACCAGCGGGTTCACACAGGGGAGCAGCCGTTCACCTGCTCAGAATGTGGGAAGGGATTCACTTGCTCATCTAAACTGAATGAACATCAGCGAGTTCACACTGGAGAGAGGCCATTCACCTGCTCAGACTGTGGGAAGGGATTCAGTAAATCATCTGACCTACTGAGCCACCAGTCAGTTCACACTGGCGAGCGGCCGTTCACCTGCTCAGACTGTGGGAAGGGATTCACTTGCTCATCTGAACTGAAGGTTCATCACCGAGCTCACACTGGGGAGAGGCCGTTCACCTGCTCAGACTGTGGGAAGGGATTCACTCGACCATCCCACCTACAGTTGCACAGGTCTGTTCACACTGGGGAGTGGCCGTTTACCTGCTCAGTCTGTGGGAAGGGATTCACTTGCTCATCTAAACTGAAGGAACACCAGAGAGTTCACACTGGAGAGAGGCCATTCACCTGCTCAGACTGTGGGAAGGGATTCACTTCTTTGCCCCAACTGAAGATACATCAGCGAGTTCACACTGGAGAGAGGCCATTCACCTGCTCAGAGTGTGGGAAGGGATTCACTAAATCATCCTACCTACTGATCCACCAGTCAGTTCACAATGGCGAGTGGCCGTTCACCTGCTCAGACTGTGGGAAGGGATTCACTCAGTCATCTAAACTGAAGTTACATCAGCGAGTTCACACTGGGGAGTGGCCATTCACCTGCTCTGAATGTGGGAAGGGATTCATTAAATCATCCCACCTACAGTTGCACAGGTCTGTTCACACCGGGGAGAGGCCGTTCACCTGCTCAGACTGTGGGAAGGGATTCACTTGCTCATCTAAACTGAAGATACATCAGCGTGTTCACACCGGGGAGAGGCCATTCACCTGCTCAGTGTGTGGGAAGGGATTCACTCGGTCATCTGAACTGAAGGTACATCGGCGAGTTCACACTGGGGAGAGGCCGTTCACCTGCTCAGACTGTGGGAAGGGATTCACTAAATCATCTCACGTACTGAGACACCAGTCACTTCACAGTGGCGAGCGGCCGTTCACCTGCTCAGACTGTGGGAAGGGATTCACTTGCTCATCTCAAATGAAGGTACATCAGCGAGTTCACACTGGAGAGAGGCCATTCACCTGCTCAGACTGTGGGAAGGGATTCACTTGCTCATCTAAACTGAAGGAACATCAGAGAGTTCACACCGGGGTCTGGCCGTTCACCTGCTCAGACTGTGGGAAGGGATTCACTTGCTCATCTAAACTGAAGGTACATCAGAGAGTTCACACCGGGGTCTGGCCGTTCACCTGCTCAGACTGTGGGAAAGGATTCACTTCTTCGTCCCAACTGAAGGTACATCAGCGAGTTCACACTGGAGAGAGGCCATTCACCTGCTCAGACTTAGGGAAGGGATTCACTTGCTCATCTGAACTGAAGGTACATCAGCGAGTTCACACTGGGGAGAGGCCGTTCACGTGCTCAGAGTGTGGGAAGGGATTCACTAAATCATCTAACCTCCTGAGCCACCAGTCAGTTCACACTGGCGAGCGGCCTGCTCAGACTGTGGGAAGGGATTCAGTTGCTCATCCCAACTGAAGGTACATCAGCGAGTTCACACTGGGAGAGGCCGTTCACCTGCTCAGTGTGTGGGAAGGTATTGACTCAGTCATCTCATCTACAGACACACAGGCGAGTTCACACAGGAGAGAGGCCGATCAGCTGCTGAGACTTTGGGAAGTAATTCTATCAGCAAAATCAACCAAATGTGCATCATTGAGTTCACAGTGGGGAGAGGCCGTTCACCTGCTGTGAATGTGGGGAGCGATTCACTCAGGTCATTTAACCTTATGTAACTCTTGCTTCAGCTAACAACTTAATATAGGGGGTGATAGCCCCTGAGCTTGGCCAAACCTAAGAAATCTCGTTTGTGTGAATGCTGCATGATGTGTCCCCTGTTACAAATCAGTACCCCAAAAATAACAAATGGTACACAATATGCGATTAAACAATTGAGCTATTTAATTCTTACTTTGACTATGGGATTAGTAAAGGAAACAAATAAAGGTAAAAGGGCCCTTTCTCTCCATTTGTGTCTTCTCATCTCTCCCTGGCAAAAGACCGTGAAAATCTACCTTCCAGACTCACAGGAAAGGACAATATCTTTATCATTGGATAGCTAGGCACTCCAAAACCCTGTTATTTCTAGTCATAAGCTAAACATTGCTGCTGCAGAGAAATCATTAGCTCAGCAGTGAAATATAACACAGACACCATTACATTAGCAGTGAAATCTCACAGCCTGTTACATTTGTGACACACTACCAGCTTCACACAGCGGAAAAAGCTTCAATAAGTTGCATGCTGGATATTTGTCCATCACTGTTGCTAAAGCTATTTTGAGAGTGACTATCAGTGCTGAACTCTGCAATTATTGCTGCTGCTCACCGCATTCAGTTCTGGGCACAGGAGGAGTTTCTTCTACTGCATATTCACCTTTAATGGGACTGGAGTTTAATATTGACGGGGGTGGCGTGTGGCCAGTAAAGAAGTGGAGCTTTGAGGCTTTGGCTCAAGTAGTTTTGGCAGATGGATTGTGCAATCAAGTCAATCAAGATGTGAATAGCTCCTGGAGGCTACGCCTGTCTGTGAATGGAGTAACATCAGTTTCTGAGCTGCTAGTTTTGTCCCTTTCCCCCTAGTTTAAACCAAATTTAATATCTTGAGTTGCTGATTTTTGAAGGGGAACAATATGTCTTTGAGGAGTGGGAAATACTTGTCTGAACCTAGTGATAAAGGCAACGGGAAAGGAAAGATGCAAAAGGAAGGATCTGATGAAATGCCATTGTGGGCTGAAGATATGGCTTTGAAACAGTTCATTTAAAGACTAACTTAAAAAGAATAGTAATGAAATGATGTCATTTCTGGGAAAACTTAAGGATCTGGAAGCTCAAGTCACTACACAGAAAGAGGAATTGAAGATAATTAAGCAAAAATTGCTTGAAAGTAAAATGAAGTAAAACTCGTTTGGAAAGATATCTAAATAATATTATAGACCTCGAAACTAGGTCTTGCCGAAGGAATATACAAATTGTTGGTCTGCAGGAAGGAGTTGAAAATGGAGATTTAACTGCTTACATTGGTAAGCTTTCTCATACCCTTATTTCCTTCTATATTATCACAGCCGCCTACTATAGAAAGAGCAGACAGAACTTTTACTTTGAGATCTCAAGATCCAGATAAAGCAAGGGCTTTTCTGGTTTGTTTTCATTATTTTAAGATTAAAGGTCAAATAATGTGACAGGCAAGAAAACAAGAGTTTTTAGATTTGAGACATCTGAGCTTGGTTTTTATGAAGATTATTCAAAGGAGGTAATGGAACAAAGATCAAAATTTGCTTTGGTAATGAAACAGGCATATGATAAGAAATTGTTTCCTTCCTTGCGTCACCCAACAAGAATTAAAGTTTTTCCTCCTGATTCTCCTCCTCGTATATTTTGTGATCAGAAAGTTGCACTGGCGTTTGTTTAAACTATATCTGCTGCGACTGCCGATTGAACTGTCTGGCATATTATCTGCATAATAGCATTTTGGAAAGAAGATTTATGAAGACTACTTGGACATTTCATTGAGAGACTATTAAAAGAAGATTAGGGGACATTTATTATTGCATATCATTTTTTTTTTGGTAAGAGGATTGATGGTTCAAGTATGACTGTTTAAATGGTTATTTGGACATTCGACGGAGGAAAAGAACATAAAAGGACTTGTTCCTTTAACCTAATATCTGGTTTGATTTTTTTTTGTGTTTTTTTCTTAATTAAATAACTGGCAGTTTTTCCTTCTAATGGGGCAATTTCCTTCTCTTATATATACTTAGCGGAGGTTTCAATTACTTGCATAATATTATTAGTTTTCAAGATTGTGTTGATCTGTTATTAAACACTATGCTTGGTTTCTCTAGGTAATATGTTTTAGATTTTAATAACTGCTTATTTTTTAAATTCTTTTCAACATATTAATATGTTTTTTATATAATGAATATTATTGCATCTTATAACTGAATTTAAAGCCTTTTTAGGGGATTTAATGTTAAGTTTAAGAAGGAGCTGTTTTTTTCTTTTTAAGAGATAACAATTTTTTGGTTTCCTCTTTGTTTTAAAAAAAGACTAAATATAAACATGGGATAGTTTGTAGATGCTGGAATGTAAACATTTTCCTTTGTTGAGACTGTCATTCAAAGGGATAGAGAACCTTTTTTAATCTTTTTTTTCAGACAGACAGAGCAGTCTTGGTTGCGTTTTCTATCATAGGGTGCCTCATTTTTCTGGGCTGTGGGGGGAGTGGGATGGGGTTAGAATTAGGGTTTTTGTCCCATTGGGTGGTTCCGGAGCATGTGTGTTTTCTGTGTGGTTGTACTGTCCATCGCCACCATTTTTGATCATCCCTTATTGGTATGTGCTCGGCACATGTGTAAAGTAGAATAAAATTATAGTTTGGAATCTAAACTCATTAATGTAATACGTTGGAATGTATGTGGTTGGAATCATCCTATCAAATGAAAAAAGACTTTTAAAATCATCAATCGATTTCAACCTGGTACAATTTTTTGCCTAGGAGACGCATATAAAGGCGGGAGATCAAAATAGGTTTTTTGGATCGTGGAAGAGTTTGCAATTTCACTCCACTTCTCAAAGTAAAACTAAGGGAGTGTCTATTTTTATTAAATCCAATATTTTGTTCATTCAAGAGGACATTAAGTCAGATTTTTTTGTCGATTTTTAATTGTTAAAGGAATAATTTGTAACAGAAAAGCTGTTTTGGCCAATTTGTATGGTCCTAACTTAGATGATATTTTTTTAAAAAATGTATTTGCTTTACTGCCTCATTTAAATGAATATATGTTAATAATGGGCGGGGATTTTAACTGTTGTTTAAATCCTTTGACAAGAGCTGAACCAACCAGCAACTTCCAAATCACTCCGCATTACTTATTAATTCCTTTTTGACCGATTTTTGGATTGATTGAATTATGCAGATATTTACAGCCTGATGACAGAGAATATTCTTTTTTGTCACATGTTTATAGAAAATATTCAAGGATCGATTATATTACAGTTGACCCTTACTTCTTGCCTACTGTTAAGAATTGTGAATATGACACTCTCGCTGTTTCTGCTCATGCAGCTTTCAGTTTGTCTTTCGAATTCGATGATGCCATCCTAGCCCACCCACCTTGGCACCTGTCTCAGACATCATTGCAGAATTCAGACTTTGTTAGTTTCATTGAGAAACAGGTAAAATATTTTTTTTTCTTTTTGATGTTTTAGGGGGTACATCTAAATTAATCATATGGGATACATTTAGAGCATTTTAAGGTGGTCAGATCATTTCTTATTCTAACCTGAAAAAAACAGACTAAATTAGAATTAGATATGATTACAAAACAAGTTAAAGTCCGATAATACTTATGCAATTTCCCGTAATATTGACTTATTTAAACAAAGGATGGAACTTAAATCACAATATAATTTATTATTAACTCATCCTATTGAAGGCTATTTGCTTAAGCTAAAAAGTCAATATTATATGTTTGAGATAAAAATAATAAACTGCGTGTCAATTAAAAACGGCCAGAGCCAAAAGGCAAATTTTGAAAATCTGTAAGGAAGTTTGTACCCTTGCTTGGGAATATGAAGACATTAATAAGATTTTTATACTGAACTTTATAAATCTAAATTTCCTGTCGATTCTTCTAAAATGATTTTTTTTTTACGAAAGATTGTTTTTCCTCGAATTTCTGTTAAGAATCAAAAACCTCTTGATGCCCAAATTACCAAAGCCAAAATTCATAAAGCTATTTTTTCAATGCCATCTGGTAAGGCCCCTGGACTTGATTCGTATCCTGTAGAACTTTATTAAAAAATTGGAAAATTGCTCTCTCCGTATATGTAGGAAATGTTTAAGGACTCTTTTGTGAAAGGCGATTTACACTTTGTTTTTTATGACACTTCTATTGCTTTAATTCTTAGAAAGGATAAAGGTCCTTCTGATTGTGCCTCATATAGACCTATTTCATTATTGAATGTTGACGCTCAGATCCTGTCAAAGATAATGGCCAATTGGTTGGAAACTTTTAGGGTAAAGTTATTTTTAAAGATCAAACAGGCTTTATAAACGGCCGTTATATCTTTTCAATGTTTGGAGATTATTTAACATTAGATACCCATCTTCTGTTAAAACTCAGTAATGTGTCATCTCTTTCGATGCTGAAAAAGCATTCAATCGAGTTGCATGGAAATATTTATTTAATGTTTTCGAGAAATTTGGTTTTGGTGTTAATTTAAATAATTGGATTAGAATGATATATAAAACTCCTATTGCCTCTGTTATTACTAATAATTGTAGATCTCTTTTTTCAACTTTCACGGAGGACAAGACAAGGTTGTCTATTAAGTCCTTTGTTATTTAATTTAAAATTAGAATCCCTTGGTATCACTCTTCGTGAAGCTAAAGATATTCATGGGATTCTTGTGAAGGAGATTTCTGTTTACGCTGATGATTTTCTGGTTTATGTATCTAATCCAGAGGAATCTCCCTGCCTTGCTAAATTTATTTCATGAATTTGGAGATTTTTCAGGATATAAAATAAATTTTAATAAAAATGAACTATTTCCTTAATGAATCTGTTTCTGAATATGATAATACTCCTTTCAACATTATGGATTTTTTTTAGATATTTATGTGTTATAATCTCTAAAAAAAAATAAGGATCTTTACAAAGCTAATTTTGTTCCCTGAGTAGATTCTATGAAGTATTTATTTAGTGGATGGAACCCACTTACATTTCCACTTGTTGGTCACATCCTTATAGTCAAAATGCTGATTTTACCAAAATTTTTATATTTTCTGAATATCCCTGTTTTTTTGATGATGTGTTTTTGATCGGATTGATTCTATTATCTCATCTTTTATATGAAATGATAACAGAACAAGAATTAGTAAATGTTACTTACAAAAATTGAAAAAGGATGGAGGTCTTACTTGGCCTTATTTAAGAATGTATTACTGGGCTGTTAATGTGCATTGTATGTCCTTTTGGTTACACTGGGTTGATAAGAATGAACGGCCAATTTGGGTTGATCTGGAATTGAAAGCTGTGAAACTGTTTTATTTAACCTCGGTATTGGGAGCTGCTTTACAATTGGCTAAAGTTGCTAATTTAAATTTAGACCCTCTGATTAAGTATTCTTTACAAATTTGTCTCCAGTTCTGTAATTTTTTAATCTAAAAAAAAATATACTTTATAGTTTAATTTATTATAATTTTTTAAAGCATTCTTTGAGTGATCCAATTTTTTTACTTTGGAAAATAAAGGTATTAATTCTTTTTTGGATCTATTTAAAGAAGATAGACTGATGCCTTTTGAACAATTAGTTGATAACTGTTCTCTTTCGTACTCACACTTTTTACAATAACTTCAAGTTAGACATTTCTTACAAAAACATTTAACTAATTTTCCTTACATATTGAATGCCGGCTTGTTAGGTACTATTACGAGTATGAAGCCTTTGATGAAGGTTTCCATTGGAAGAATTTATAAATTACTATCACAATGGGATAAGTGTCCTTTATTTAAGATTAAACAAAACTGGAACTTAATTTGACTTTTATGACGGAGGACTGGACACGGATTCTGAAGTTGGTTAACTCTTTTTCGATTTGTGCTAGTAATGCACTGATTCAATTTAAAGTTGTACATCATTACTATTTGACGAAGGAGAGATTGTCTGAAATGTTTCCTGATGTTGATAGTTATTGTGATAGATGTAAAACTGAGACAGCTACACTGACACACATGTTTTGGTCTTGTTCTACACTGGAACAGTTCTGGAAGTCAGTTTTTTTCTACAATTTCTAAAGCACTTGAAATTAGTTTACAACCTAACAAATTAATTGTACTTTTTGGAATAATTCCTCAAAATCTCCAAGCTATTTTTTTTGTCTGACCAACATGTTATTGTGCTTGTTACACTGATAGCTAGGAGGGCCATTCTGTTGAAGAGGAAAGATATGTCGGCTCCCACTCTGTTACAATGGTTCTTCCAAGTGATGCTATATCTTAGTTTGGAGAAAATTAGAAGTTGAACCTTTGAACCTGTGTTTGAATTTGAGAAAAGGAGGTGTTCATTTTCTCGTTATTACCATTTGAGTTAATTGATAATTTTCTCCATGATCTAATTGTATTTTTTTTTCTTGCTGGCGGTTTGCTGGTTATCTTTAGAAGCATTTTTTTATAACGCATGGCTCCGGGGTTGAGTTCTTAGTATTTTTTTCCTCACTTTTCTTTGCTTTAGTGTTTTTTTTTTCTTTCCTTTTTTTGTGTCACCATATTTTTCAATCTTTAAAACAATGTTTTTTTTTTCCTTGACGCATTGTAAGTGTTATTTACTTTGAAGTACGCTTGTTATTTTGGACAATAATAATGAAAAGATTTGAGTAGTTCAGACTCAGCAGAAAGCAGCTGATTGGGCAATCGAGGTCATGTGACCAAGCAGTCTGATTGGGTAATCGTAAATTGAATAGCTCAACAAACAAATAAAAAGCGGGGTAGATCAACTGGAGCGGCCAGTGAATGAGTGGGGCCTGAGCAGCAGTGGAGCTTTGAGGCTTTGACTCGAGAGGTTTTGGCGAGCAGAGGCGGAGGACGAACTTGCTCCCAGTGGGTTTATTAATTTAATTTAATTAAGTTAATTTAATTAACTTAGGAGTTGGTGATGGAGGCAGAAGATAGGGTAGTCCAGTGCTCCGATTGTAGAATGCAGGAGTCAGGGACAGCACAATTGTCTCTGATGACTACACCAGCAACAGAAGCATCCAGCTTCAGCTCTTGTCAAACTGAGTTAGGGAACTGGAGCTGGATGAACTTCGGATCATTCGGGAGGCAGAGGCAGTAATAGATCGAAGTTTCGGGGAGACAGTCTCCCCTAAAAGTCAGGAGACAGGTAACTAACTGGGTGACTATCCGGAGAGGGAGGGGGAATAGACAGAGAGAGCAGAGCACCCCTGTGGCCGTTCCCATCAACATTAAGTTTTATGTTTTGGAGATTGTTGGTGGGGATGACCTACCAGGGACAAGTTGTAGTGGTCGTGTCTCTGGCACAGTGACTGGCCCCTTTGCTGAGAAAGGAAGGAGGGAAAAGAGGAGAGCAGTAGTGATTGGGGATTCGATAGTTAGGGGGACTGATAGAAGGTTCTGTGGGAAAGATCGAGAATCCTGGATGGTGTGTTGCCTCCCTGGTGCCAGGGTCGTGATATCTTGGATCGAGTTCTCGGTATTCTCAGGAAAGAGGGTGAGCAGTCAGCTGTGGGCCGAGTGGGGACCAATGACATAGATAGGAGTAAGGATGAGGTCCTGAAGAAGAAATATAGAGAGTTAGTATAAAAGGTAAAAAGCAAGGGGGGTAATCTCAGGCAGAGAGAGTAGGAACTGGAAGTCATGGCAGTTGAATGGGTGGCTGAAGAGTTGGTACAGGGGACAGGGGTTCAGACTTCTGGAACATTGGGATCTCTTCTGGGAAAGGTCTGACCTGTACAAAGTGGACCGGCTGCACATGAAAAGGAAAGGGACCAATATCCTGGCGGCCAGGTTTGTTAGAGCTGTTGGAGAGGGTTTAACCTAGTTTGGCAGGGGGTGGGAATCAGAATGTGAGTGCAGAGATTAGGGTACAAGGACAAGGGCATGAAACTATGTGTTCTGATTTGGTGAGGAAGGACAGGCAGGCGATAAAACATAAATGTAGCCACAGAGGGGTTGAAATGTGTCTATTTCAATGCTTAGAGTGTTAGGAATAAAGTGGATGAATTTAGAGCATGGATCAGTATGTGGAGTTATGACACTGGCCGTTACTGAAACCTGGATGAAGGAAGGACAGCATTGGCTGATGGAGGTACCGAGGTTGAGGTGTTTTAAAAGGAATAAGGTGGGAGGTAGAAAGGGCGGGGGGGGGAGTAGCAGTACTGGTCAGGGATAGTTGCACATCTATAGAAAAGGGAGGACGCTGCAGAGGGAGTGTCCACTGAGTCGGTGTGGGTGGCAGTCAGAAATAGGAAGGGAACAATCACGTGTGCTGGGAGTAGTCTATCTGCTCCCAACTAGCCCTTCGGACACCGAGGAGCAGATAAGCAGGCAGATTTTAGAATGGTGCAGGAAATACAGGGTTGTACTTATGGGTGATTTCAACTTCCCTCATATTGACTGACACCACCTGACTGCACGGGGGATAGATGGGGCTGAATTTGTCAGGTGTGTTCAAGAAGGATTCCTGATACAGTATGTGGACCGGCTGATGAGAGGAGAAACCATACTGGATCTAGTTACAGGTAATGAACCTGATCAGGTGGCAGAGCATTTTGGTGAGAGTGACCTCAACTCCCTTAGCTTCAGAATTGCTATGGAAAAGGATAAACAGCCAATGGGAAAGTGCTTAACTGTGGAATGGCTAACTGAAGGGATGAGGCAGGAACTAGTGGGAGTAAATTGGAAACAGATGTTCAAAGGTGAAAGCACAGAAGTAATGTGAAGGAAGTTTAGGGAACACTTGGGCTGGGTTCAGGATAGGTTTGTCCCACTGAGGCAAGGAAAAAGTGGTAGAAAAAGGGAACCATGTCTGACAAAACGAGGCAACTCGTCAAGAGAAAGAAGAAAGCATATGTTCGATATAAGAAGCAGGAAGCAGGAGAGGCTCATGAGAAATATTGGGTAGCCAGGAAGGAGCTTAAGAAAGGATTTAGGAGAGCTTGAAGGGGGCATACGAAGGCCTTGGCGTCTAGGATTAAGGTAAACCCCAAGGTGTTCTATGCGTATGTGAAGAGCAACGATGACAAGAATGAAGATGGGCCCGCAATAGGATAAAGAGGTCAACATGTGCCTGGAGGCGCAGGAGGTTGGACAGTTACTAAATGGATACTTTGCTTCAGTATTCATAAGTGAAAAGGATCTTGATCAGGGTGAGGTCGAAATAGAACAGGCCTATATGCTGGAGAATGTGGAGATTAAGGAAGAAGAAGTGTTGGATCTTTTTAAAAACCACAAATCCCCAGGTCCGGACGAGATATACCCCAGGTTGCTGTGGCATTGAGAGAAGAGATCGCTGGAGCAGTAGGATCTTTGAATCCTCTTTGGCTGCAGGGGAGGTGTCGGAGGATTGGAAAACGGCTAATGTAGTTTCCTTGTTAAAAAAGGTAACAGAGAAACCTAGTGAGACCTGGTATAGACAAGTGAGTCTTACGTCGGTGGTCTGCAAACCATTGGTAAGGATTCTTAAGGATAGGATCTACGAGCATTTGGAGAAGTACAGACTCCTCAAGTATAGTCGACCTGGCTTTATGAAGGGAAGATCGTGCCTCACGGGCCCAATTGAGTTTTTTGAAGAGGTAACAAAATAAATTGATGAGGGTAGGGCGGTAGATGTCGTCGACATCGATTTTAACAAGGCATTTGACAAGGTACTCCGCGAGAGACTCATCCAGAAATTCATGAGGCATGGGATCAGTGGATCCTTGCTGTTTGGATTAAAAAATGGTTACTGGAGTTGTGGAAGGAAAGTATTCCGCCTGGAGGTCGGTGACTAGTGGAGTGCTGCAAGGATCAGTCCTGGGACCCCTGCTCTTTGTGATGTTTATAAATGACCTGGATGAAGACGCAGGAGGATGGGTGTGTAAGTTTGCGGATGACACGAAGTTTGGAGGAGTTGTGGATGGAGATGTAGATTGTCGAAGGTTACAAGAGGGTATGTACAGGAAGCAGAGTTGGGCAGAATAGTGGCAGATGGAGTTCAATCCGATTAAGTGTGCGATGATGCATTTTAGAAGGACAAACCAGAAGGCTGAGCACAGGGTTAATGGTCGGTTACTTTAGAGTGTGTATGAACAGAGGATCATTGGGGTTCAAATCTATTCATCCCTCACGGTCGCTGCACAGATTAATAGAATAGTTAAGAAGGCCTGTGGGATGCTAGGCTTCTTTAATAGGGGGATTAAGTTCAAGAGTAGAGAGGTCATGTTGCAACTCTACTAAACTTTGGTGAGACTACACTTAGGGTATTGTATTCCATTCTGGTCACCTCATTATAGGAAGGATGTGGAAGCTATGGAGAGGGTGCAGAGGAGATTTACAGAGAAATTGGCTGGATTGGAAAACAAGTGTTATGAGGCATGATTAGCAGAGCTGGGACTTTTTTCTTTGGAGCATAGTAGGATGAGAGGGGTCTTTATAGAGGTCTACATGATTATGAGAGGCATAGATAAGGTGCTAGCCAGCACCTGTTTCCCAGGGCACGAATAGCAAACACCAGAGGGCATGCATACACAGTTAATTTAAGGGCTAGAAGTTTATGGAGACATTTTTTTACACAGACGGTTGTGAGTGCCTGGAATGACTTGCCAGGGATTGTGGTGGAGTCTAAAACATTAGGGGTATTTAAGAGCCTCTTGCACAGGCAAATGGATGAAATACATTTATGGGTTGGCTCAAAATCGAGCGCCGAAGGGTCTGTATT
Organism: Hypanus sabinus; assembly: GCF_030144855.1. NCBI lineage: Eukaryota > Metazoa > Chordata > Chondrichthyes > Myliobatiformes > Dasyatidae > Hypanus > Hypanus sabinus. Next base: position 887,813 of record NW_026779051.1, on the reverse strand, counting down.
GTGCTGTCATATCCTGTTGTCTAGTGTCTTCTAGTGTCATTTTCAAACCGTGTCCACTGGTGCCTGTTAGTGCCCGTGGAATTCTGGGGCTTAGTACTAATAAATACCCATACAATGGCTACTTTTCGTTGAAGCTGGCATTTATGGAAGCAGATGAGACTATGGTAATAGTAACTGAGACTATGGAAACGGATGGAACTTTTTTATTCTTGTGAGAAGGTTCCAAGGAGCAAGCAAAGAGAGAAGTAGAGAGAACTTTTTGAGCACTTTGTCCATTCACCATGTGTTCAGAGCTGCTTTTAAGGAGGTTCAAGTTCCTGCTAAGTAGGATTATGAGCGGAAAGGAGAAACTGTGAGGTGCATCCCGTCGAAACCTGTCATGTTACATTCTGGGAGCAGCTAGAGCGACCGGAAAACCTAAATTTGCTGAAATGTTCGAGGAAGGGAAATGGAGATTAACTGATAACGTGTTGGAACGTGAAGACGCCTTTTCCACTTGCAGTTCTGAGTTTGATTTCTCCAAGAGTACTTGCCACAGTATTAGAGGAACCGAGGGCATCTATTTCCGAGAGAGGTCTCGCTGATTGGTTCCAGCGGGGGTTCCTGACATTCATCCGCAGCTGATGAAACAGAGGGAAGCTAAGTTTAGTCATGGAGCAGGAGCGCCTAAGCCGCCGGGAGACACAAGTGACAGACACCGGGAGAGACGGTCCAGTAGTCAGCTGGGTGACACGAGTAATAGAGGCTCTCCAAGGGGTGATTTGATGCGCGAAACACTCACTCTCCTGAATTCCCCTGAGTAGAGACCCAGAACCAGCACATGCATGACAAAGCTTTCAACCCTGGAATAATTTTCTAAACCACCTCTGAACCGTCTCCAGTGACAGCACAACCTCTCTCAGACAAGGGGCTCCAGACTGCTCACAATACTCGAGGTAAGGCCTCAACAGTGCATTTTAAAACCTGAAAATTCCATCGCTGCATCCATACCCCATTCCTCTGGAAATGATCGCGAACATCGCATTGGCCTTCCTCACCACTTTCGCAACCTGCATGTTCACCTTCAGGAAATGCTGGACGAACAACGTTGAGTCCTTTTGCACCTCAGATTTTCCAATTTTCTCTGCGATGAGAAAATAGCCTTCCATTTTATTTCTTCTGCTCAAGTGCAGCACCATACATTTTGTGGCAGTGTTTTATGTCTGCCACTTCATTGCCCATTCTCCTCATCTTCCTCTGTCCTTTTGTAGACTTTCTACTTCCTCCAGATTTCCTACACCTCCACCTATCTTCATCTAGACCACAAACCTATCCGTATGATCATCAATTCCAGCACCCAAGTCATTAACACATAAAATAAGAGTATTCATCCATCGGTTGTACTGTATCCTGCAGTTCCGTTATATATTATGCAACCTCAAATGCAACTCTCTTTATGTTTAATCTAATACGCTTATTTTGTCCAGAATTTGTTTTTATAGCTTTTGAAATCATATTTACTATATGTATTGTGTTTCAGCTTTACGTGAATAATTTCAAATCGTGCATATTCGATCCTCTGTCAATGTGTAATTCATCTGGTTGTCTCTGAGAGAGGTTAAATCTAAACAAACTCCAGTGAGCTTCATAGTCGCCCTGGATTATTACGTAAAATAACAATTAATATTGCTATTACCATTATTCTATCACTTGACTTTGCACAAATTGCTGTGTTGTACTCATTGAGTGTTTTGACCGTCCTGTTAGTGCGGTCCTTCATGGATTTTATTGTGTTTCTTGGATGCCCGCAGGAATGTCAATCTCATTGCTGCAAATGGTGATATATGCATACAGGTATGCTGTGATGCAAAATTTACTTTCGGCTTTGAACTTTGAACCAATTGGGCCGAAGGCTATTTTCCATGCTGTACGACTTAAAATATCTGCATTGCAAAACAGGGAAGAGTGGCCTGTTAAACAATGGAAAGTGAATATAATCCAGTCCAGAATGATCAATCCGATATTCCCATCCAGAAAGGTGTTAAGCGCACGCTACGGAGCTCCGCGGCAGATGCACGTTTGAGAACGTCGATGTAAAATGCCTTTTCAATATAGAGACCAGCAACGTGTCTGAATGGCCCCGATGTCACTCTGTCCAATAAACAGCCGCGGTTGAGAAGGTGATGCAGACACTCTCAAACAGGCCTCTTTCTCATCAAACACCGCAGCCCGAATCCCATGTAACCTGTTGTTCTGCTCTCTGTTGTGACTAAAACAAAATCTTTATGTTAATTGTGTCTTTCTCATACTCCCAAACATACCACGCTTTGATCGCTGCAGTAAAATTACAGTGATTACATTATAAAAAACAGCACATGGAAAACAGAGTATTTGTCGTGAGTGGGATTGGAACCCACGCCTCCAGTTGGAGATCTGAACACTCGCGTTTAATAGGAAGCGACTTACTCGCCTTAAGTCTGGCGCCTTAGACCACTCGGCCACCCTGACCGCTCTGCAGTACTCTCTCCACATGCCAGATAAACAGCTGAATTTCGGAATAGTCTGAATGACTGCTTTGATGAGAGGGTATACATACAAACACTCCATATCCTGGGATTCTAAATGAATATGGACGTGATGCATTTTCTCAGGTTGCGAGCATGTGCAAAATCAGAGCGTACAGCATCACAACACTGGGATTGTGCTGCACCCCGTTCAGGCCATCCTCCAGAGAGAGGATGACGAGGATTCGGAGAGTGTGCGGAAGAGCATCACCAAGATGCTACCTGAAATAGATGGTTTGTGCAATCACGAGAGTTTAGTCAAACTTGTTCTTTTTCTCTGGACCATCGGAGGTGAGGGGGAATCCGACAGACGTTTCTTAGATTTTCAGGCAAAGATATTGGTAGTGCATGCAAAAGTTATCTCCATTCCAGGGTTTACAAGTCTTTAAACGATCCTCTCTTAGGGCATACATTTCAACTAAGAGGGGATCGTTTCAAACACGATGTGCCAACACCCCATAACTTTATGTCGGCAAAACCAAGGACTGATTGTTGTCTTCAGCAGAGGGAAAACCAGAGGTTTTTGAGCCAGTTCTCCTTGAAGGATCAGAGGCGGGGCGCGTCTGGAACTCTACATTGTTGGAATGACTTTATCCTTTGCTTTCTTAGGAGACTGCGGAGATTCAGCATGAGATCAAAAACCTTGATGAGCTTCTATAGATGTTTCGTAGAGAGTATATTGTCTGTCTGCATTGAGACGTGGTACGGAAATACCGTACCTTTGAAGGAAAATCTTTAAAAAGTTTATTGAATTCTGCCCAGTCCATCACGGGAAAAGCACTGCCAAACATTAGGCACATCCACGTAAAACGCTGTCATAGAAAAACAGCATCCACCGTCAGAGGTCGTCACCATCCTGCCATGCTCTTTTTTCGCTGCTGCCATTGGGTAGATGGTACAAGAGCCTCGGGACTCGCACCACCACGTTCAAGAACAGTTACTACCCATCCGACACCGGACTTTTGATCAAAAGGTGATAGTGTACACTACATGCCCACCCATTGAATATTCCGACGACCAATCATTTCACTTTAGAAACTATATTGATCAGCTGAGTATGCCAGGAGGAGCTCAGCAGACCAGGCTGCATCTATGGACAGACGTAAGCAGTCGGCGTTTCGGGACGAGATCCTTCACCGTGAAATTGTTTCTGAATAAATCACTTACCCACAGTTCGGTGTACGGTGATCTATTGTAATACGATGAACAGTGTCAAGAACATAATCTTATCTTCCAACAGTTTTTCTAATCCACCTCAACAACCCAGGGTTTGTTTGCAGAAATAACATCGCCTCGATTGAATGCTTAAAGACAAATTATGTCAGGAGTGGGATTCGAACCCACGACCCCAGATGGAGACCAGAACACTCCCGTTTGTCTGAAAGACTTTCATTCCTTGAGTCTAGCGCATTAAACCACTCGGCCAACCTGACAACTTTTGATGTGTGTTTGTGAACGGAATGAATGCCTGGCTTGTAAGCAAAGTTATATACACACAATCACACATATCGTCCTGCCAATCGGAAATGAAAGCGAGAGTGTTACAATTTTCTCAGTTTAGGCAACTTCTGTGGAAAGTGAAGCTGTAAAACAATTCCAAATCGAAGACTCGTGAGACGCGTCTCGGCAAGAATTTGTGAAGGATGTTTGCTGAGATGGATGAGAATGCTTGGAAGACTCAATAATTTTACATTTAGGGAAGCAGAGAAACAAACGTTAATAATCAGGACTGAATCTGCAAACTGGGTGGGAGTTGATCGCAACAATGTCAACAGAAACTGATTACAGGTTCTTCAATGATACCGAGCAGCGCTGCTTTACAGATGGAATCTGGTATGTAGACGACAAGTCCCAATAATCTGATGCTTGTGGAAGAAAGCGAAGATGTGACAAGTTTCGCAAGAACATATGACATCGTGCAGAAAGGCCGTTTGATCTCCTGTGTCTGTTTCATCATTCCGTCATGGATGAATTATTACAGTCAGAATGTTGTTCAGGCTTGTAGAACAATGTTTAATCTGTCGGAGAGGAAACAGAAACAATGTGTTTTGGACGACAGAGCAGCGGCCTTTCTGAGAGATGAGACGCTTTAGAGAACGTAATTCGCTCAGGTTCTCTGATCCAGTGTTAACGGTACTGAACACATTAAAATAAGGCAGGGACAGGCTCTGGATGCCATCGACTCAATAAAAGGCTCCTCGCGGGATGTGGAAGACGGGGAGGCCTCCAGAGTTCCTGAAGACGACACCTGCGGGAAGTGCTCACAGCTGCAGCGTGTAACAATCCGCCCTGGGGTGCTGGTGTTGAAGCTGGATGAACTCCGGTTCATTCAGAGCCTCGGACGTGATGGACCGGAACATATAGAGTGATAGGACAGCCAGGGTGCAGGACACAGAAAACTGGGTGACAATCAAGAGGAAAAAGGTTTTACAGACCCAGTGCAGACTATCTCTATGGCCATCACCGTCAGCAACACCTGGATGCCGTTTCTGGTTGGATGACCTGGACGGGGAAACACATAGAGGTCGGATCTCTGGCACTGAGTATGGTCTGTGACTCAGACTGGTAAGGGAAGAACAGATTCCTGGATGGTATGTTGCCCTCCGTGTGCCAGGGTCAGGGACAATTTCGATTAAGTCTTGAACATTCTCCAGTAGGAGCGTGAGTCGGCAGGGGTTGGCTCCAGCTCGGTGCCAATGACATCGGTAGGAACAGTGACGAATTTCTGCAATGGAAATTCAAAGATTTAGGTGCTGAGATGTAGGGCAGGATCTTCGGGGTTCTGACAGCGACTCGTGCCGCGTCCTTATCAGACCAGTACAGGAAATATGATGCAGATTAACACGTGGCTAATGGTCTGGTGCAGGAGGGAGGCCATACGATTTTTCGATCATTGATCTCTCTTCCAGGGAATCTGAGACCCATAGATAAAGATGATTTGCACGTGAACTAGAAATGATAATATCCTGCCAAAGGTTAGCTAGCGCTGCATGATTAAGTTTAAACAACATTTGTAGGGAGGTGGGAACGAGCGTGCCAGAACAGTTAGCGGAGAGATTGTACCGACATTTTGATAAGATCTCACACAACGGCAGGAAGGTACGACTAGTGCTCTGCACTGCGTATACTTCAGTCGCAGAAGTATCGGAGAATAAGTCGATGAACTCTGGGCTAGGATCAAAACCTGGAATCATGGTAACTGAGCCGTTAATGAGACTTGGTTGCAGAAGAGTCCGGTCTGGCATTTCAGTATCACTGAGTTTCTTTGTTTCAGAGTGATAGAGCGGGATGGACTAAAGCAGGAAAAGTAGCGTCAATAGTCAGCGAAAATGTGACGGCTGACTTCAGTCAGGACAGATGCAGAATTAAACTATTGTGGTTTTATGAGTGAAACTGAAAAAGAGGAAAGGTAAGATCACGTTAATGGTGATAGTTTACTACCCACCCAATAGTCAATAGTATTTAGACAGCCAATGTTGAGGAGATATCGCTGTTTATTGCAAATCATTACGGTTGTTAGAGTAGGTGTTTTTAACATTCCGCACGTTGATTGTTAATTCCACACTTTTAAAGGACTATATGACAATAGACAATAGACAATAAGTGCAGAAGTAGACCATTCGGCCCCGCGTTAGGAGATCGTCCAATGTGTTCAGGATTTTTTAAAAAATGTGCATTTACTCGCTGCCGAGAGCGTTTGCGATACTTGATATACTATTATGAAATTAATGAGTCGGGGCAAGAGATAAAAGCTTGATCTAACGAACTCGTAACTGGTGATCACAATGACATTGGTTTCAATGTAAATATGTAAACGAGCTTTTTGCTCGTTGATGTTCGTGCGTTGAGAATTTTCATTGGAGAAAGGTCAATTTTGACGGTATCAAAAACACTTAACAAGTGTCGATTGGAGACGGACGTTTTCTGGTAAGTGGGACGCGTTCAGAAATGAGCCAAATATCTGTACATGTACTCAGTGAATGACCACTCTCCTTCGGCTTGCACTGTTCCAAATCGACATTTTTTTACAAACACTAATACACAAAATTCATGCAAACATACATTAGTTTTATTTGAGCAGCAGCCCAATGGCGTATATTATGGAGCTTGGTCCACACTCCATAATCGGGAAATATGAAGTTCTATACAATTGATAACTGATTACAAATATTGAATAAAACATGAATGTTCAAGTGAAAACCAGGCTAGAGGCGTTACTGTGTGTGCTAATTATGTTAACAATTATTCCTTATCGCCTACCTAAACACGGGTCTCAGTGTCGACTTATATTCCCATCCTTTGCCAAGACGCTCGCTGATGGGTTGACGTTCAGAGTGAGAATTCACCATCGGGAACACTAGAAGTGGAGGATAGTACGAAGCTTCGGGAAAGCCCAAACAGAAGATTTTTGGCACAGTGTTTGATGTGACCACTGGAATTGCTTCTTACTTTGAGTTCCTATTGACATTAATGGATCTGTTGTTGAGCGGATGAACTGCTTCGAATTCCTCGGCATAAAGATCACCGAGGATCTCGAGTCGTCTGTACACGCCAGCTCTGTGGTGAAAAAGGCACAACAGCGCCTCCTTCACCTGAGACGTTTGAAAACGTTTGGTATGGGTTTCCAAGTTCTAAGGTCTTTCCATAGTGGAACGATTGAGAGCATCCTGATTGGCTGCATCACTGCCTGGTATGCACACTGTACTTCGCTCCATCGCAATACTCTAACATCCAGGCTCATCTGTACATATGGAATTCCCACTATACCGGACGTAAACAAAGACAGGTGTGTATATAGGTTTCTAAGGATCATAAGAGACCCGGGTCACGCTAACCACAAACTGTTCCAGCTGCTACCATCCGGGAAACTGTACCACATTTTAAATGCCGCAAACGAAAGCTAAGGGATGTCTTCCACCAGGCCATCAGGCGGTTTAATTAATGCTGACGCAACTGTATTTCTATGTTATAACGATTATCCTGGCGTACATAATTCTGCTTAGAAAATACAACAATTGCAAGTTGCTCATTTATACGAAGACGTATTCAAAAACGTTTTACCGTCATGTATATGAATGATGTCACTAATCAAGTCAATTTATTTCAAATAAACAATACAAAATAAAGAGGGAGTTAAAATAAAAGTGGACTTGTAATATTAATCATGGACTATAGCATCTGATGGGATTTGCTTGAGGATAGAGAGGCTGAGATGAGATTGTTCGGTCTTAACCAATGTATCAATGCCCCGGATTGCCAAGGACACTGTGGGACAGGGGAATAGCTATGTTGCTCCATCTTGCAGAACGGAAATCTGGATAAAGCGAGTAACTACAGAGTGTGCGTTAATCGGCAGAGCTATAGAAGTCATAGGATTTTTCAATTGTTCCAACAAAACCACCATTTCCATCGCTAAATGAATGACATTTAACGCAAAAAAGAATAGACCCCAACAGAGTCCCCTGTGAAACACTACTGGACAACGCCTACCAGTCAGAAAACGCTCTAGTTACCCCCCCCCCCCCAGTCATCAGCCTCTGCTTTGTCCATGCTAGAACCTTCACTGTATTACCATGTAGCTTGTCAAGCAGCCTCATTGTGTGGCACCTTCTCAAAAGCATTCGGAAGATCTCATTTGTCTGGCTTGTTCCCCCTTGAAAGAATTCCATTAGATTTCTCAGGCAAGATTTTCCCTGGATGAAGCCATGTTGACTCCGGCCTAGTTTACCATGTGTCTCCAAGTACACTGAGACATCATCAGTAATAATTAACTCGGACATCTTCCCAACCCCTGTGGTCAAACAAAATGGCTTAGATTTTCCTTTCTTCTGTCTCTCCCTGCTTGAAGAGTGAAGTGAGATTTACAATATTCAAGTCTTCCGGAAACATTGCAGACCGAGTGGTTGTTGCAAGATCATTTATAATACTTCAACCATGTCTTCAGCCAACTCTTTCACAACTATGGCGTGTACACCGTATGGTCCATCTGATCTACCTTCAGATATTTGAGTTACTCACTAACCTACTTCACACACCTCATACCCATGACACCTCAAATTTCCAACACACTGCTAGTGTCTTCCACAACGAAGACTGATGCAAAATATTTTTTTAGTTCTTCCGGTATTTGATGGTCCCACATTGCTACATCTCCAGCATCGTTGTTCAGCGATCTGATGTCCAGTCTTGCTATTTTTCTTACTTTTTATATATGAAGAAGAGATTGATATCCTTACTAATATTATTCGCTATCATACTTTCGTACTCGATCTTTCCCTTCATAATCACTTTCCAGTGCTCCAACCTCCAACTAATCTTGCTCAATAGTTCACCCTCTCTTTTGCTTTTTATTTTCATTTTGAAATCCCGTATTAAGACCAGATAGCCATAAGATATAAGTGAAAGTATTCCATTCGGCCTGTTGAGTCTGCTACACCAGTCAATCATGTGTTGATCCAAATCTTCCAGTCATCCTCACTTCCCTGTCTCTTCACCACATACTCTTTGATGACCTAGTTAATCAAGAACCTATCTATTCTTGAATTAAATACATCGAATGTCCTGGCCTCCGCAGACGCTCGTGGCAACAATTTCCACTGATTTACCACCCTCTGACTAAGCTAATTTGTCCTCATCTCAAATCTACATGGACATTCATCAATCCTGAAGTCGTGCCCTCTTGTGCAACCTATGCTTCCCTGGCTTCACCAACTTCCCTGTAATTCCATGGGCTCTTATCTTGTTAAGCAGCCTCACGTATAGCACCTTGTCAAAGGCTTTCTGAAAATCCAAGTACACCACTTCTACTGCATCTCCTTTGACTACCCTGCTTCTAATTTCCCAATAAAATTGCAACAGGTTTGTCAGGCAGGATTTTCCTTTCAGGCTTTAGCCTACCTTGCTATGTGCCTCTAGATACTCGGTAATCTCATCCCTTTCAATCGATTCCAACAACTTTCCAAACACCGATATCAGACTAACTGGTTTCTAGTTTCCGTTCTGCTTCCTCCCACCATTCTTAAATAGGGGAGTAACATTTGCAAGTTGAAATTTTCCAGACTTCCGGTACAATGCCAGAATTCATCAATTCTTGAAAGATCATCGTTAATGCTTCTGCAATCTCTCCAGCTACTCCCTTCAGATCCAGAGGGTGCTTTCCATCAGGTCAGGAGATTTATCCACCCACAGACGAGGAAGCCTCCTGAGCACCTTCTCAGTCGTAATTTTCCCTGCACAAATTTTACTTCCAGGACACTCTTGAATGTCCAGTTTACTGCAGACGTCTTCCATTGTGAAGACTGTTGCAAAATGCGCATTCAGATCCTCTACCGTGGCGTTAGCCATGGTTGTGTCATCATTTCTTTAAAATGATTTTCTTTCTGTTTGAGATGTATATTTCTTGTGCCTTCCAGATTGTTTCCGCGTATTCCAGACATTGCAGTTCAGCTGTCATCCCTGCCAGTTTTTTTTTCTTTTCTTTCTCAATCAGTCCTGGCCAACTCCTCACTCACCCTCTGTAATTCCGACTACTCCACTGATGTACTGATACGTTTGGCTCTAGCTTCTTCTCAAATTTCAGGGGGAATTCGATCATGTTATGATCACTTTCTCCTAAGGATTCTGATAGCTGGAGCTCTCTGAACAATTTTGGTTCATTGTGCATCACCCAGTACAGAAGAGCCGATCCATTGAGCTCAAACACGAGGGGCTCTGATAAGCCATCTAGTAGATATTCTAGAAACTATGTATCCCGTAATGAAGCACCCACCAGATATCCACCAAACTACATGCATATTGAAGTTCTCCATGACAATTGAAACATGGCCTTTCCAGAATGCATCTTCCACTTCCCGTTGTAATTTGCAGGCCACATCATTACTGCTGTTTCGGGGTCTGTACACAATTCCCAGCAGTGTTTTGTTTTTAACCTTGCGGTTCTTTCGCCCTTTCACAAATAAAGTAACCTTCTAGTATTCGGCAGATCCACTGCGGGGAATAGTCATCTACGCTGACTATTATCGCTATAATCTTATTGTCCTCGATCGAACTCCGACCCAAGATCCTTCTGCATATCAATACTCTCCCAGCCTTTCTCATTGTTGTGATTGTACTTCATCTCTCAAAGGTTAAGGTTTCGTATTTGAGCAGCTTAAATGTTATCTATCATTTCTTCGCCAATATGTTCTGTTGAGTCTATAATATTTCATTATTAGAGTGTATTGTAAATATGTAGTTTTATTATACTTTATTTCTCATTTACACAGTAGATTAAGTGTATTTTAAAGTAATTGGCTTTGGATTTTTTTCCCGTGATTAGACCATCAACAGCAGCCATTCTAGTACTTAGCGCATGCCTTCATATTCCTAACAAAACAGCATCTTTTTTTTGTACTTGTTCCTGTTTCATTAACTTAATCAACTTCGACCATGCGAAAAATTCTAACGGAGCAAAATTAGGTCATTTGGCTCACCGATTCTGTTCCGTGTTTAGATCATGCATGATCTATTTTCCCTCTCAGCCTCGATCTTCTGCCTTCTCCCCGTAAATCTCTGCCTTAAGTACGCAGAGCGAATTGACCTCCACAGCTTATTGAGGCAATGAATTCCACAGATTGACCATCCTCTTGTTAAAGATATTGCTCCTTATCTTCGTTCTAAAAGGACGCCCTCATTTCTGATGCTTTGCACTCTGGTTCTAAACTCCTCCATGGTCAGCAGTAAGCTAAGTGGATGTACAGTACAGGGCTGGGGGTGGTCTCAATAAGAATGACTGCGAAAACCTCCCTTCCGTACACCGTTCCGAACTGTCCAGTCGATCGTTGACCCAAACGCTGAAAGGGCCCAGCTGATTTGTATTCACTGAATATTCTGACTGGGGGTGAGTGCCCTTTCTCAGTCTACCACGCCATCGCAGTCTTGTCACCGGATATCTGCTGTAACTTGGATCGCTCCCCTTCTACTTTCCACAATATGTTTTAATTTCTACTCTACGCTCTACAACTGGTCATCAGCCTTCAATATAGAAAGCCGTTACCAATATACTTTAGCATGCTATTCACGGCTTTCTGTCAAGCTCTCGGAGTATTCAGCATATATGAGGAGGAATAGAGTCGACGTTTGAGACTACAGGAAGGATGTTGAAACCATTGAAAGGGTGCAGAGGAGATTTACAAGCATTTTCCCTCGATTTGGGACATGCCTTATGAAATCAGATTGCGTGAATTCGGCCAGTTCCCTTTGGAGTGACGGAGGATGAGAGGTGACCTGATAGGAGTATAAGATGATGAGAGGCATTGATCGTGTGTATAGTCAGAGGTTCCCCACTCCCACCCCAGGTCTGAAATGGTTGCCACAAGAGGACACAGGTTTTAAGTGCTGGGGAATAGGTACAGTGGAGTTGTCAGCTGTAAGTTTTTTACACAGAGGGTGGAGAGTGTGAGGAATGAGTTGCCGGCAACGGTGGTGGAGGCGGATATACTAGAGTATTTAAAAAAAACTTTTAGATAGGTACATGGAGCTTAGAGTAGGGACATGTTAGCCAAAACCATGTGGGCGACAGAGCTATATTGTGCTGTGGGTTTTCAATGTTTCTATGAGACACATCCATCACAGAATTAGCACTGACCCTTCGGGGCTTGGGTCAAAGCCTGGTGTCATGATATGGATCTGTGAGTGCGAACATATTTCGGGGTTATCGTTGATCTGGTGTGTCTAACCATTTGGAGGTGAAAGTTGCATCATTTATAGATACGCCAATAATAACTTTAACTTGAATTTTGATCCCTGTTATTGTGTTTTGCAACTCTGCAGAGTCCGCACTTTCCCCGAGAAAGGAATCAATATATAACCATATAACCATATAACAATCACAGCACGGAAACAGGCCATCTTGGCCCTCCTAGTCCGTGCCGAACCCTTAATCTCACCTAGTCCCACCTACCCGCACTCAGCCCATAACCCTCCACTCCTTTCCCGTCCATATACCTATTTTACCTTAAATGACACAACTGAACTGTCCTCTACTACTTCTACAGGAAACTCATTCCACACAGCTATCACTCTGAATAAAGAAATACCCCCTCGTGTATTCCTTACACTTCTGCCCACTAACTCTCAACTCATGTCCTCTAGTTTGAATCTCCCCTACTCTCAATGGAAACAGCCTGTTCACGTCAACTCTATCTATCCCTCTCAAAATTTTAAATACCTCGATCAAATCCCCCCTCAACCTTCTACGCTCCAATGAATAGAGACCTAACTTGTTCAACATTTCTCTGTAACTTAATTGCTGAAACCCAGGTAACATCCTAGTAAATCGTCTCTGCACTCTCTCTAATTTATTGATATCATTCCTATAATTCGGTGACCAGAACTGCACACAATATTCCAAATTTGGCCTTACCAATGCCTTGTACAACTTTAGCAGTACATCCCAACTTCTGTACTCAATGCTTTGATTTATAAAGGCCAGCGTTCCAAAACGCAATAAGGGTAAACACACCAGGAAGCGTTTTTTTAAAGCATTTGTCGTCAAATATGCATCATAATTTCGAGATGCTAAACGATTTAAGGGTCTGTATGCCAAACAGGGTACGCCCGAGATTTGGGGTGTGCACAGATTTACGTTTCTCTCGTAGTATATTTTGGTGGACTGGAATTAGGTGTGCGCACAGATTCGGGCGTATCGCCGGGTTTAAGGCAGCGCACGGATTTCAGCGAGTCTGTCGATCTGCGGGTATGATAAATCCCAAAACTCATTGAAGTTTGAGCTTTGCTCTTGCTATTCTTTAAAATGGAGACACCAATTTTTCTAACTGTTCTTGCTCTGGGATAATCTAATGTGCAAGTGGCGGGCCAGCAGATTTCGGCTTGTGCACAGATATCGGGATGTGCAGAGATTAGGCGGTGCCTCGGCGAATATGGGGTTGCTCGTGAACTTGGGGATGTGCTCAGATTTGCGTCTGCCGGCGAATATGCCGACTGGTGTCCGTGTATTAGGAGGCGCACACTACTTTCTGCATTGCCTGTGTACTGTGTGGAGTACATGGATTTGGGGCAGAGGACATGATATCTGGCTGCGTGTGGATTTGGCAATGTACGCAGATTTCAGGGTGTCGTGGTGAAAATGGGTTCAAACGTAAAGAATATAACGGCTATTTTGGAGCTGTGACAATCTCAAGCATGTTTCATTTGTAGATACCTTCATAATAAATGCATTTGAATGATAAACTCTATTTTCACTGTACATTTTCATGTGGATCCAGCTATTTTCTGATCTGTTTGAAAGATTTGAAATGGTATAATCAATTATGCATGTGGTGAGTTTGATGCTGTGTAAAGATTTCTGGGCACACAGATGTGTGAGTGTGTGCGGGATTGGGCACAGATTTAGGGGTGTATGGATGCACATGGATTTGTTGATGTCGGCAGATTTGGGCGTGTGACTGATTTCAATTTTTTTTTCATTTTGTTCTTGCAACCTTTTCAGGTGGAGGCGATTACTTGATGAGCTGTTTAAATATATTTTCGCTGGTATAATCATATGTGCATATGAGGGTTTGAGCAGGGAAGCATGCTGATTTAGGGTGTATCGTCGAATAGGTGACTGCGCACGATCTTGCAGACTGTCCGTGCATTTGGGTACGTGACGAAACTCAAGATTGTCTCATTTATACGAGGGCTGATTGATATGTTCGTGGCCTGAGTTAGAAGCAGATGAATTGTACAGCTCTCGTTACGTGCAGGTCAACTCTTTGAGTGATTATGCACAACGTTTGTAGTTAATAATTCATCTCCTATCATTAATGGGATTCCTAGCACACAAAAAGTTAAGATCAAATGATGTATTGATCTTACACAAGGATATCAGTAAACACTAGCTGTTGGGGAAGAACGCTCGCTGTGTTTTATCATTGTCATTACATCAGACTGTGGTTGCACTCCGAGCAGAACGGGGAAAGGGAGTGTTTATTGCACGGAGCTACACATCCGTAAAATTAATTTGTTGAAATTACACCGAAGAAATTCATGATTTATACGCTCAAATCTAAATCTGATCACTGTCCAGTTGATCAGCAGATGAAAAAGAAAATCACATGTGCAGCCTGTATTCAGTGGCTGGTCGTAATGGTGACAACCGAATAATCTAATACTATCTTTACTTCGACACCTACTGTAGAAAAACTGTGCTTGCCTGATGTTTTGTCTGACGAAGAAATCTGTTTTATTGTAACCTGTTAATGAAACCGTCTCCAGGTTTGAACACATTTCTGTCAAATGTTCAATGTGAATCAACATGTCCTCTCTGCTGTTTCTACATTTCTAAGCTTTAAGAGAAGCTCATTGGAAACCACAGCAGAGATTAATAACATTCAAGAAGAGACGTGCTTCTTAGTTCTCGTTCGGCCTTTGAAGTCTTACAAATATGCCATGTTATTATTCAGGGGGAAAGGAAAATAACATCCGTTTCCAAAGATTTGCAAATAATATATGAAGGTGGATACTGTTCAAAAACACGAAACATTCCAAGACGGCACATAAAGGGGGAAAAGGCACAGTAAAATAATCTGAATAACCGATTAGGAGCACTGGTGGCTGCTGGTTTTTGTGAGAGCTTCAATCGAGGGCAAATTGTACAAACGTAGAGTATCACCAATAAATACGAAGTCACTTCACAAAAAGGTGATGATGCCCCTGGATTAAAGCGTTTTCTATCATATCGACTGTTTACATCCAGCGGGAAAGCAACAGCTGCCGTACAGTGGTAAAGTCTATATGACTGCGGCCTGGCCTCTTGTGTGGGACACGGGTACGGGTATGGACAGTAAGAGGACCATTTTTCCTTGTTTCTTTCTGATTTAACAGCATGAGGCAGAGTGCACATGTCGAATATTATTAAGCTACTACTATATCAGGATGACATGAGAAATACTGATCAGCCACTTGTGAAGGCACAAGTGCAAAGACTGCGTGCGAAGAGTACTTATCGACCACTCGGAGATACGATCTACATTGTGCCGGACGGAACCCTGTTGCCGACAGTTAATTCCATCATTCTTTGTCTCTCATTCTGCCTTTCCCTCTCTCACCTCCTGCCTTCCTCTCCTCCGCATGTCTGACGTTCTTGCCTCGTCTCTACTCCCGGCTACCAAGATAACTCCTTTTTCGAGAAAGGCTGATAGTCTTTCTCTCTTATAAAATTGACATATCCTGAGCTAATGCCGCTGTTTCAGAACCGCTGTTTGCATTTCTCATTTTACACACATCACGAAAGAATCAAATGTGATTTTTGACTAATTTACCTCATTCCTTTCACGGGATTTTAAAAGTAAATGCATACATTTGTTTATTATTTAAGGACCATTTTTCCACTTTATATTCAGTTAAGTCGACCGAAATCTTTTTAGTTATTTTTTAATTAATTTGGTAATTCCGATATATGTAATAGACGTATAGCAGCTACTCGGTAAACCAAGGGTTAACTCTTTCTGTCATTTCATGGAAAATAAATAACATATTTTCAAGTTATACGGTTGACGTCACCGGAGGGTTTCTCTCTCTTATTAATAAGAGTCCCTTTCTCTCAGTTCCCCACTTTCAGTGGGAGCAGCCTCTCCTGCCTGGGACAGAGATCCGGAGCTGCACAACGAGGGAAAGTAACGACAGACTAGCTCGTTCTGTCATGGATCAGAATTCTGGAAGGACAGCTTGGAATATAACAGGAAATGGGAAAAATATCTTCTGGATGGTTCCATATGTTTTTGCAGATGATGAACGGATAACGGCAGATGTTCGAGTCACGAATGCTTTAATCGCCATTCAGGTGATTTTCTACCCAGTCCTCGCTATCATTGCTCTTCCCGGTGAGTCCCTTCTAAAGATAATTTATAAAACAACAGTTAACCACACATTTTCCTTCTGACGTGTATCTCTCATAATAATAATTAATGCTGCTGGCACGCATCCCAATTGATAATTAAGCAAATCTTTGATGCCTGCGCTTTGATAACTTACTGAATCCAGGACTCCTGTCTCAGGAAATACGTGCTGACAGTTGCGATGATCCAGAGCAGGTTTACCACAACAGTATATCTTATTATCTGTCTCCTCGTAGGAAAGAAACCTCATCGTGAACACTCCTCCTCCATTTCTCCCTGGTCGTTTGAACCAACATCGGTCGGAATACTAACTGAATAAAATCGTTTATAACTTTCCAGCTTTCATGTCAGCCTGCGTTTCCACTGAAGCAAAGGAAGCATTCTCTCCGCGAATGTAATCAGGAGTTCCCTCTTCTACATCTGACCATCTTCCTCCCCACTGTGTTCTTAAAACTACATTTTCTATTTGGGATCCTAAAAATTATAAAATGCGAAGATCATTACTGTATACTTTCACACCAGTTGCATTTGACGGTTTTTAAAGCCCAAGTAACAGATGATAGACCACTGGAATTTCTTGAAATATTGATGATGACGTATTGTTATGGTGACAAATCAACTCCATTGTTGCGGAGAAAGGAAAGCGTAACTGAGACTGTAACTCGCGGAATAATTTGAAGGAAATGTTCAGTTCCAAAAGGTCAGGACACTGGAAGTTAGGTGCAATCATTGGGTATTGGGTTGCTACTCCATTTGCCAATGCCGGTGACCTGGGTGACGCGCAGCGACGGGAACCTGCTTTTTATCTAATGGGACACTTAGTTCACGACAGTTGAGATGCCGCAGATTTATTGCGCCATTCAGTGCTTTTGCCTCAAGAAGTACGAAATCCACCAATCGTCAGACATGGTTACCTGAAATCTCCGCTCTCTGTTTATTTACTGATAGTCGGCCCAACAGACGGCATTGAGGGCACAGAGATTTATCTGAAATCTCTGCTCTCTGTTTCTTTACTTATATTCGGTCCAACAGACGGCATTGAGGGCACACAGATTTGCAAAACTGTTTAATTTTAATTGAATGGTAGTCGCTACGATTCTATTATTCTGTCAGGTCCCTACTGTTCTGATATTGTCACTTACTGAAAACTGGATTACTTGCTTGAAGAAATCGCTTCCTGATGTGTTTACCCTGATTGATTCCTTTCTTCACACTCTCACACTGCAGCACAGACTGACAGATACAGAATGAAACCAACACTCTCACACTGTAACAGAGACTGACAGATACACAATGAAACGCACATTCTCACACTGTAACAGTGACGGACGGATACAGAATGAAACCCACACTCTCACACTGTAACAGAGACTGACAGACACATATAGAATGAAACCCACACTCTCACACTGTAGCAGAGACGGGCAGATACAGAATGAAACCCACACTCTCACACTGTAACAGAGACTGACAGACACATACAGAATGAAACCCACACTCTCACACTGTAACAGAGACTGACTGACACATACAGAACGAAACCCACACTCTCACACTGTAATAGAGACTGACAGATACGGAATGAAAACAACACTCTCACACTGTAACAGAGACTGACACATACACAATGAAACCCACATTCTCACACTGTAACAGTGACGGACGGATACATAATGAAACCCACACTCTCACACTGTAACAGAGACTGACAGACACATACAGAATGAAACCCACACTCTCACACTGTAGCGGAGACTGATGGATACAGAATGAAACCCACACTCTCACACTGTAGCAGAGACTGAAAGATACACAATTAACCCTACACTCTCTCATCGTACCTGAAACTGACAGATATGGAAAGATACCCACACTGTCGCACTGTAACAGTAACTGACAGGTACAGAATGAAACCCACACTCTCACACTGTAGCAGAGACTGACAGACACATACACAATGAAACCCACACTCTCACACTGTAGCGGAGACTGATGGATACAGAATGAAACCCACACTCTCACAGAGACTGACAGACATATACAGAATGAAATAAACACTCTCACACTGTAGCAGAGTCTGACATATACACAATGAAACCCACACTCTCACACTGTAGCAGAGACTGACGAATACAGAATGAAACCCACACTCTCACACTGTAGCAGAAACTGAGATATACAGAGTGAAACGCACACTCTCACACTGTAACGGAGACTGACAGATACAGAATGAAACCCTCATTTTCACGCTGTGCAAAGACTGGTATGCATTGAAGAAAATTTATACATTCACATTTAACCAGAGATTGACACCTGAGGAATCCCATACTCTCACTCTGTACCAAGGACTGATATCCAGAAAATGAAGCTCACACTGCCACATTTCTTCGAAAGCTGATGGGTACAGAAAATGTTAACATATTGTTGAAAGAAGAGTACAGTTTGTAACTGCACGCCAATGATACAGATTGCAGAAGAATTCCACACAGAAAGGTAGAGCGTCAGTGTTGCACATTTAGTTACAAATGAAATGAAATAAGTTGAAAGAGGTGATATAGAATCGTGAGTCCTTGAGTCATTGTGGATAGAGCTACTGAACTGTAAGGGTAAAATACATTGATATGAGTTATACACCGAACCCCAAACAAAAGTAGGGATGTTGTGCACAAATTATAGCGGTAGATAGAAAATGAATGCCAAAAGGGTAGTACAACAATCGTCATAAGGGACTTAAATATTCAGCAAGAGTGAGAAAATCATGTTGGTGCTGGATTTCAAGCTGCAGGATTTCTTGAATACATACCTGATTGATGTTAGAGCAGCTCAAGGTTTAGTCACTATGGGATCAGCTATTCTGAATTAGCTGCTGTAAAATGAGCCGGAATTGGTTACAGGGCTTAGTAAAAGTACGCTTTGGTGAAGATGATCTTAATATGATGGAATGCACTCTGAAGCCTAATAAAAGGGATCTGATGTGGGATGCATTAGACTTACTGTGGTCTAAAGGGAATTACAGAGTCTTGAGGGAGACATTGGCCAGAACTGACTAGAAAAGAACATTGGCAGATATAACTCACAGTAAGAATGACAATGATTTTCGGAAAGAATTTAGAAGACACGGGCTATATACATCCCAAAGAGGAGATGTGTTCTAAAGTATAGAAGATACAATCGTGGCGAACAAGAGAAGTCAGAGCCAACATAATAGCCAAAGCGAAAGCTTACAATAGTGTTTAATTAGTGGGAATTTAGATGATTCGGAAGTTTTTAAGTGCCCACAGATGCAACTATAAAATGCCATTAAGAAGTTAAAATAGGAATACAAAATCATGCTAGCCAATACTATTAAATAAACCACTAAACGTTTATTCAGATAGATAAACTGTTAGAGATACATGAGAATGTATAATGGACGGATGAAGAGCGATGCTCGAGAGGTAGTAATATCAGAGTAATGAAATAGCTGACGGACTTTATAAATATTCTCCATCAGTTTTCATTGTGACACTGGCAGTATGTTGGTAGTTCCAGGTAAGTGAGGCCATAAGGTGAAACCAACTTTATACAAAATAATGCCAAAATCAGAGTTACTTAGTGGATAATGGTCTGCATACATACGAATACATTTCCTGCCTGATTACAAATACTTCAATGCAACCAGAACCGGGAAAAAAAAACAAGTCGTTCAGTCGTCACTTTATCCTAGTGGCGCATTAGCTCGTACATGGAGTTTTTAAAGTTGCGGATATTCTGAAGTGTTATTGAAAAGGAGAAAATTATGTAAATTATTGGAAAGGCCATTTGGTGCACGATGTTTTGTCGACGTTGACACCAATTTATGCTGGGTGATGAACATCATTTGTAACAATGATGAGCTAGGCACAGACAGATTCTGTACGTATTGTATCAATTAAAACACGTTAATTTATACATCCAAAAACCTATGTGTACGCCTGCTAATTGTCCCCGAAACATCCATTCCCAACATACAATGAACAGCGAAAGAAAAGAAAACGTTGGAAAGGAGTCTACGCTAGTCAGGAGTTCTTCCTTGTTACGATCTTGTGTCGCGTCCCTTTATACTCATGTAAAAGGCTTCACCATGATGTTCTGAGCTTTGATGTCTGCTATCTCCCTTCCCTCATCATCGCCTGTCCAGCCACTCGTATCCAGTCAATGACATCACAGGACCAGCAACTAGGAAAATTGTTCCGCCACGCATATTGTGTGCAAACTGTGAAGTTGTTGAATATTACCTCTCCGAGGAATAATGACCATGAGACGTAAATTAGAAGATCACGCAGGAGCGTTCAGTTGAATTTCCTTGAATAATTTTCATTGAATAGTGTAGCCCCAGAGGCACCGATATGTAAATGTACTGGAAAACCGAAAACCTTTGTTCCGTTTGTGCGTTTTCGGCATTGTTTTCACTCGGATCAGTCTGTAGCTCGCTTTGACTTCAGCTCGACAAATCTCAAGCGTACGTATTGTCACTCATCAGACAAACAGCGAAATGGAGAGCAAAACGATTATTACTCGAATCCGAGGCGGCATCTTTGAAAACACAATAAATATCAATATCAACACAATACTATATAATACAACGTATTACTAATTACTAATTAATCACTAATTAATGCGCTGGTAAATGCATGAGATTGGCTGACACAGATAGACTGACGGCATGTATTTGAAAGGGCGCTGTTTGCAAGAGTATCTGAACATGAGAAGAATCTGACAGGAAATGCTGAAGTGACAAAGTCAATGACTCCTAAAATGTGTCTGACTCTCAGGGCGCTGTGCAGCACAATTGTGAAAATTGTTTGCATCAGACTTAAACCATTATCGAACCAATAATGTCCCTGCCATTAGGAGTCAGGGAGAGTGAGTGGGATAGAAACTTCTGAGTATCTGGGCAGGAAATCTCAGAGCTGGTATCACATCTTGCTTTCATAAGCAATTATTGAGAGAGATTGAAACATATTCGCTTCCCTGGAGGAGTTAATATCGCGAACATGCATCGACCGTCCACAAAACAAGCTTAATTGAGCTTAAAAGAGATGCGGGAAGTTTTGAGAAATGCTACAGATCAAACGAACAACAGATCTTTTCCTTAGAATGCTTCAATCATGAAGCGAATCTCTACTGGATCCAAGTTTCCGGTGTATCTCCCTATTTCTGCGGTACACAGGTGTCCGAAAGTTCAACATCTAAAGAGCAGTGATTAGAACTTGCGTGGAATTTCATAGTTTGTTTGGAATCTGTCAGCGGAGCGCATCCTCTCTTTGGCTAATACAATGTACCAATTACAAATCTACGCAGACACTATCCACTACAAATGACAAGCGTTTCTATTCAGACTGTAAAGTTTGTTTCGGATGAAGATGACAATTGTAAAATGACAGATAATACTAGTAATGCTCGGCCAGTGGAGCTGAGATGATCCACATCAGCTATTGGTCAACACCGTGCAGAATTCCTGAGTATCTGTCTCTGCGAGTAGTTTAACTTGCGGCGTATTATGATATTACATCAGACCTATATATTAGACATGCAGTATCTCAGATGCGATGCCATATCACCACCCCCATCCGTCTCCCTCAGAGCACCCAGTCGAGAATAACTGGTCCCATACATATTGAAAACCACTGAAACTATCGTAATATTGACCTATTGACGTGAATTGCTGTAATTTGTGAACGACATCTTTGCTGCCGTATGGAGACCTTTAGAAAACCCCTATCACAGGCTTTCTAGCCTTGCAGTTCCTTAGTTGGACCAATAACGATGCTATGTCACCTCTTCAGCCATATAACCATCTAACAATTACAGCACGGAAACAGGCCATCTCGGCCCGTCTAGACCGTGCCAACGCGTACACATTCCTAGTCCCACTGGCCCTCACTCAGCCCATAACCCTCCATTCCTTTCCTGTCCGAATACCTATCCAATTTCATCTTAAATGACATTACCGAAACTGCTACCACTTCTACTGGAAGCTCATTCTAGCTATTTTATTTGGCTTTTTACCACCACAACATCTGCAGACTATTTGCCTGTCTTTTTTTATATACTGAGTATCCTTGCATATTAATCCTACATCTATTACCTTCTTTCAGACATGATTCAGTTATGCCCACAACGTCGAATTTGTAATTGGAAACTGTGCTACAACTCTTTCTGTTCCGTTCTGCAGCGTGCATTCAAATGTAACATTGACCCTTTGGAATGCATTTTCTATTCCCTGTTCTAATTTATAGACCACGTCCTTAATCCCATCGTCATCACACTTTGCAATGTTCACATTCTTTTAGATCGCAGCTCATCCCATTTACTAACAGTTTGCCCCATCATCAGCTGTCCTTGCTTGCAGTCTCACGATACACGGTTCCTGCTCGTAAATTCTCCCGAACATCTATCACAACCCTGCATGCAAGGATATTGTTGGGCCTTGGGTTCAGGTCGAAATCATCCCTTTTGTAAAGGTAGTACTTTCCCCAGAAGAGATCCCAAGTGATCTAGAAATCTGATCTCCTCCCCTTTGCGCCAGTTTCTCGCTCACGCAGTTTTCCGCGAAACCATCCTGGTCTTTTCCTCACTGGCGATTGCATGAGTACCAACTCAGAGATTTATTAGCCCAGAGATCCTGCTTCGCAACATTTCACCTCGCCAGCTAAAATAGCTCATAATGACCTCATCACTTCCATAGATATGTGATTGGTTCCAATATTTGCTATTTGAAATCTGGCTGCTCAAACTCCCCCATTGGAATGCCGTATTCCCGATCGGATGTATACATGTCACTCGCACCTGGGAGGCAACATACCGTCCGGGTGTCTCCATCGAGCGCGCAGAATTTACGTCCCTCTTCTACTAACACGAGGAAATCTGCAGATGCTGGAAATACAAACAACAACACACACAAAATGCTGGTGGAACACATGGAAACTCTTAACACCACTGCAGTCCTCGTCAACTTCGTTATTTTTTTCTTAGCCACAGTCCCAGACTTAGAGCCAGAGACACGGTGACTGCGCCTTCCCCACCCGCGGCAGTTCATCCCCCTCAATAGTAATCAGTGGCAGTCTTATTAGTGAGGGGAGCGGCCTATTTCCCTTCCTTAAACTTATACTGACAGATACCTGCCCCCGACAACAGAAGGATGAGTTTGCACCTCTATTTCACCCTCACAGTCTTCTGCATGAGCTGGAGGTCTTCCAAGGGCAGCCTCAGCTCCTTAACACGTTCTCTAAGGAACAGCACTTTGGTGGAAAATGGAGTTTTCGTGACGCAGCCGCTCTCCTAGATTTCTGACATAGCAAACATACAACAAATACTGCCCCGGAGCCATTTTCACTGCGCTATCTTCACCCCAATAGTCGAGGAGGAAAATTAGTAAATACTCTGATATAGGAACACTGATATAGTCTTTGCTCATAATTAATCCAAAATAATTTTGGTATCAGGGCCGTTAACACTGTCAGAAGTAAATGGGACTCGGCCATTAGTGCTAATCTGGCAGCAGCATCAGAAAGACAATAAACACTGAATCCGTGAGCCAATCAAAATGAACCCAACAAACTTTAACAGGAGGCCGCATGACAAGAGCGAGTCTCTCGAGGCTAAATCTAAATAACTGTGATCACTCCTGTTACAGATCATTTAGCCAATACGAGTGCTCCGGAAGCCTCGAAGACTGACATACTCCAGTCTGAAGAACCCATTACAATAGGATCATGCACATCTGTGGAGAGAGCGAGTGTGTGTGTAGTGTATTTGGACACCGGGAGAACTTTCTTTAGTTCCACATTACAGATCAGCATCTAAAATTTGAATGCATGGGATTGAGGACCAGCTGCAGAAGAGCATCTCGGTACACGCAACACGTCAAACCTGGAAGTGGATGCGCTACAGCAGCAGACGACCAGGAATATTCACACAGTTTCGAATTCATTAGGTATAGGTCGTACCCAATAAAGTCGTGACTATCTAACGTTGGAACACAGCGAGGGTTATAGAAGAAATTGCACGAAGAATTGCTCACCGTTAACCATCGGTGACGGACCGGGACGCTGGAGACTCAGAAATGATTTGCTTCGTATAAGACGGAATCAGACAGAGAAAAAAACGGAGCTATAATTCAGTAAACATTTTTTTTACAGTTTCTGATTCTGAAGAATTAAAAAAAGCATGGATTGACCAAGATGGCGTTTGATTAGAGATTGTCCGCACAGTTTTCTTTTTTAACGGATCGTATTCCCTGTCTTAGGGAATGATGATATTTTTTGTCAATGTGATCAGGAATGAATTTGAGGCAAAGCGGTGCAAGTGGTTTAATCGGAGATCGAAAAGGCCTCTGATGAAGTTCCATATGTAAGCAAGTGTGAAAGGATAGTTCGCACGAGATCCTGAAGGAAATGACTAACAGCATCCGTAATTGATGATGCAGATCGCCACATAAGAAGGATTCTTTCAGCACCAGAGGCCTGCGACGTTTTTGGCTGGTTGTTGTTACTAATTTAAATGTAATCTGGGCAGAAAGAGTAGGTTAGGTTAAGTTCCCTGGCAAGAGCTTGGACACTGCAAAACAACAGCCGTCAGAGAGATGGAGTTGCTTTTTCTTAAGGATGTTAGTGAATGCCAGACTAAACTTTCTGAATCGGTGGGCGTAATATGAGTACGTATTTTACATGGTCTTTAACGATGAAAACAGTGACATCTCAGGAAGATTACGCAAATACTGATCATGGAAATATCACCATGTTGTGTTTCGAAGCCATCTGCTACCTGCTATTGAGCAATGGCAAACTGTTTTACCAATTCAGGGCACATCAGCGGAGAGAAACAAGATAGTGATTTTTTTCCAATATATACCATCCTCAAATTGTCAGAAACCGCAAGCAATCCAAAGATGAATTATCAATCATTTCCCGAGGCTACATCCTAATAATTACGCTTGCATTTGAAGTACAGTTGTTCGGAGTTGGTGCATATTGTCAGAAAAATCAAGATGTTGTACAAACGTTACTGTTGACTGGCCACCATATCGATCATTTCAGAACAATAGTACTGTCAGGTAATGGAGGCCAGCACACCTGTGCAAAAGATAAGGCTCTGGCAACTGCAACACCCTTCACCTAGAAGTGCCGAGTAGATAATCCAACTCGGCCTCCTCCAGGGGCCCCCAACTTCCCAGTTGTCAGCAGGCAGCCAATCCGATTAAGTCCACGTGATATCAAGATACGACCGAACGCACTGGACACTGTAAAATACTAGTAGCTCAGAAGAAATAAAAAAAACGGCAAGAGTCCTATATACTTGTGCTCCAGAACTTGCCGCACCATATGTTTCCAGTGCAGGTACGACACCGGCATCTACCTGGCAATGTGGAAAGTTGCCCAAGTGTGTCCTGTGCACATGAAACATGAGTCGTCCAACCCAGCCAATTACCGCACTATCGGCAGACTCTCAATCATCAGTAAAAAATGAGCAGGTCATCTACAGTGCCATTATGCAACACATATTCTGCAATAACCTGCCTACGGATGCCCAGTGTGGGTCCCGCCATGGCCAATCAGATCCTGACCTCATCACTTCCTTGCTCCAAATACCGACCAAAGAGCTAAATACCAGAAGTGAGGCGGGAGTGAAAGCCTTGGACAACGTATCAGCATTCGACTGAGAATCGCATCAAGGTGCGTTAGCTAAAATAGACACACTGTGAATGAGAGTTTAATATAATCAGACGTTGGAAATACACGTGACACAGAGGAAGATGGTTGTGCTGTTTGGAGGTCGACCATCTTATTCTCAGTATATCACTACAGGACTTTCACGGGTGAAGTATCCGCACCAATCGTGACTCCTCGGACAGTGAAGCAGTTCATACCCAAATGCAGCAGAACCCAGTCAGCCAATGACTATCTCTGACAAGAGAAGATCTGACCATCGTCCTTTTACATTAAGTGATATTCCCCACTATCAACATCCTGTGGATTACCATTGACAGGAAGACGAACTGGTCTGGTCATATTAACACCGTGGCTACAAGATCAGGTCAGAGGCTAGGAGTTCTGTGTCGTGTAACTCAACTCTTCACTCTCGAAAGCCTGTCCAACATCTGGAATGCTCAGGTCAAGAGTGTAGTTGAACACTGGCCACTCGGTGGGATAGGTGCAAATCCGTCAACACTTAAGAAGCTTGACATCATTCAGAACAAAGCAGCCCACTTGACTGGTACCCTTCCACCGGGATCCATTCCTTCCTCAGCCGTTATATGGTTCATTGCGTTTCCCTTCGCCGCAATCACACTCTCTAGATGGCTGATGCAGCAAACGGATCCCACCGCGTTGGCAGATTCACCTAAAACTTGCAATAAATCGTTGTGTTTGTTTTGTCCTGCTGTAAGCGCACGGCCACTCATCCAGCATCTGAGAGTTCTGCTTCGCCCAAGTCAGCTATTACTCTTCCACCTCGGTGCGGGCTTCACTCCTGAGGACAATCTCAGCTTTGAATAGCTGTGACTTTCTACATTGCTATTCAGTCGCCAGGAATGTAAGGGATGATTACAACTCAAAATTATCACTCCTCTCTGGAGGACTCATTGAATTTCTCACATCAGACTACTTCACCCCTTTGTTCCGCAGAAATGAAAGGAACCCATCTTTGAATTCTCCACTCTTTGCTACGGGAAACTCGGTTTCCGATTCAGTACGCTCGGCCACACTCCCTTCTTCCCGGAAAGTATGAGCAGCCAACGGCGCCCATCACTCCCCTACTCTCCCGGAGTATGATACCAGGCAGTTCAACTGCGATTATGGCAGTTCTAGTCTGATTTAAAACGAAGTCTTTGTCCGGCAATTTGTCATACCTCCGCTCCGTCATCGTACCTGCTCTAACTGCTTCAATGGTACCGAAAGATCGCTTTAACAATCCTTCGGAAACCCGAATCCCTATCACTCGAAGTACACACGCATTCGGCGCCGGTAACCCCATGGATTCGCACCAGTGCTCAAAATCTGCACCATCCATAATCACATGTCTTAATCAATTTACCGGTCAAATGTTTAACACAGGCTTAAACACACTAATAATAATTAATTAATAGGCATGTCAATCAAAAAGCGTCGAAGTAAAGCGATCCGGGACAAGCCCCCAAAATGAAACCCTCTGATTTCCTTGTCTGCGCAATTTCTTTGGAGGACAATCTCCCGTCCCGAAAATCTGGTGATTTTGCCACAGCTCTCCCACCTCAAACCTCGCTTTGTCTGAATGCTGTGCAATTTGCTACCGGCGAAAATGCGGAGACAGATTTAGAAGTTAGTGGAAGGCGAGGTGGAACAGGAAGGTGATACATGAAACTAGGATGGGAGTAAGGATGAGATAATGAGCTGAGAAGGTGATTGAAGGAAGTGATACAGGGTAGTGAAAGCTAATTTATTAGAAGAGGACGGAAGAATGCAAATGCTGAAGAGGACCTGAGGGAAGTGAGAGGCAGGTGTAAGTGAGAGGCATTTAGAGAGGGAAATGGTGCAGTGTTGGACCATAACCGGAACTTCGAGAAATTGTTGTTTATGCAATCAGATTGGAGTTACCCAGGTACGTTGTAAGGTGTTGCTCCACCAAAGTACACACGCTTTCCTTGCCGGTAACCCCATGGATTCGCACCAGTGCTCAGAATCTGCAGCATCCATGAGCACATATCTTAATCAATCTACCGGTCAAATATTTAACACAGGCTTAAACACACAAACCACTTGATCAATGGGCATGTCAATCACAAAGCGCAGAAGTAAATCGATCCGGGACAAGCCCCAGAAATGAAACCCTCTGGCTTCCTTGTCTGCGGAATTTCTGTGGAGGACATTCTCAAGTCCCGACAACATCGTGAGTTTATGACAGCTCTCCTCCCCCAAAACTTGCTTTGTATGAATGTTGTGTAATTTACTGCCGGGAAAAGATGCAGAGACAGATTTAGACGCTGGTGGATGGCGAGGAGGAACCAGAAGGTGTAGTTTCAAACGTATAATTCTCCGTAACTTCCGCCACCTCCTAGGCGATCCCATTAACAAGCATATTTTTCCCTCCCCTCCTTTCTGCTTTCCGCAGGGATCGCTCCCTACTCGATTGCCTTGTCCATTCGTCCCCCAAATCCCTTCCTACCGATCTCCGTCCTGATAATTATCCTTGTAAGCGGAACAAATGCTACACTTGCCCTTACACTTCCTCCCTCACCATCATTCAGGGCTCCAGGCAGCCCTATCAGGTGAGGCGACACTTCACCTGTGAGTCGGCCGGTGTGGTATACTGCGTCTGGTGCTCCCGGTGTGGCCTTTTATACATTGGTGAGACCCGACGCAGTCGAGGAGACCGTTTCTCTGAACACCTATGCTCTGTCCGCCAAAGAAAGCAGGATCTCCCAGTGTCCACACATATTAATTCCATGTCCCATTCCCATTCTGATATGAAACATTCATGATGAATCCACATTCAGGTTGGAGGAACAACACCTTGCGGCTCGGTAGCCTCCAACCTGATGGCATGAACTTTGACTTCTCTATCTTCCGTTAATGCCACTCCTCCCCTTCTTACCCCATCCCTGACGCATTTAGTTGCTTTTTTTCTGTCTCTCCACCCATCCCTGCCTGTTCTCCATCTCCCTCTGGGGCTCCCCTCACCCTTTCCTCTTCCTTAGGCCTCCCATCCCTTCTCCGGCTCTGTATCCCTTTAGTTAATCACCTGCCCAGCTCTTAGCTTCATCACACCCCCTCTGGTCTATCATTTTGCATTTCCCACTTCCATACCTACTTTCAAATCCCTTAGTTTTGTTCCTTTCATTTAGTCTTGACGAAGGGTCTCGGCCTGAAACGCCGACGTTGCTTCTCCTTATAGATGCTCTCTGGCCTGCTGCGTTCCACCAGCATTTTGTGTGTATTAGTTGATACATGAAACTCTGTTAGGGGTAAGGGTGAGGTTATGAGCTGGTTGGTGAAATCTAATAGGAGAGGACCGAAGAAAGCAAAGGTGGGGGGAGGTCCTGCGGGAAGTGAGGGGCAGGTGTGCAGATAAGCTTAGAGAGGGAAATTGTTAAGTGTTGGACCTTTATCGGAACTTCGAGAAATCGTTGTTTATGCCATCAGATTGGACTTACCCAGGCGCATTGTAAGGTGATGCTCCACCAAATAAGTACTGCACCCACCAGTAGAGGAGATCATGGACAGATATGTGAATGGGGATGGTGTGTGGAATTAAAGCCGTTGGCTCCCTGGATGTCCCTCTTTTTTCTAATGGGCGGAGCATAATCATTCGGTGTTGCAGTCTCCTAATTATTGTCGGGTTTCAGTCATACACAGGAGGCGACACGGGGAGCAACAGGCACAATAGATTACCCCGACAGTCTCACAGTAGCAGTATCGCCTCACTTGGCAGGGCAGTTTGAGGACTTCAACGGCAGTGAGGAAGGTTTTGTAGAGATAGTTGAGGCACTTGTTCAGCTTGCAAGGTTAAGAGTCGGGAGAGAGATCAGTGGCGAGGGATGAATGGAAAAGGGAGTAATTTTGGAAGCGATCCGTGCGGAAATCCAATATGAGGGAATGCAGAAGTGAAGATGTACTTGGTGGTGGGATCGCGTTGTATGATGGCGGAAGTTACAAAGTATTATGTGCTACTCGCGGAGGCTGGTGGGATTGCAGGTGAGGTCAAGAGATAGATCTGTACATCTCCATAAAAGCACTGAAAGAAACAGCACTAAAATAATCCAAAAGCTCCTCGGAATTGAGAAATGAGTTTATTTCTACGCGTCAATTTTGACCAGTTTCACCTGAGAAATTAAAATAGTAATAACCATGCGACTCAACTGGAGTACATGCAGGAGATTCAACATGCAGGTTGTTCGGATGGGAATAAATAAGAGAACAGGAAGAGAGGTGGCATTCTTTCCTTGATGCATTGGCGTGGGACTTCCACAGAAATTTGCCAAGTTATGAAGGGAATGAATGGGTTCTGTAGTGCTACGTATTTCTGCATAACAGTTTACCTAGTGTGAATTAGAAGTGCAAGATCTATTGTAAGTTTTTTTTTGCAATCTATTGACCTTCTTCTTTCATTTCTTTCTGTTGCAAAGAGTGAAGTAACGAATGGGAGGCATTTCTGCCGAGTTAGTCTTGAACATCCTTAGATTCGGACCCACTCTCTTATTGCCGTAAGGGTCGTGTTAGCGACACGAGCGGGAATATGGTGAAAACGAGCAAAAGTTAGGTTCATACTTGACAGGAGGTCGATATTGCATTCTTGGGCGCCGAAGGCTCTCTTTCTGTGCCATGGCTCTCTCAGGTTCTAACATAATTTTATTCTCCCCGCTGCTACGTTATCCAATGACCGCCAGGTCTGTAGTGTGAAAACTCGATAACACTGCGACCACCTCTTAGGAAAACTTATCTATTTAGTTTATTAACTACTTGAATAATGAATACGAGCGGATATTGTGCTGCGCTGATGAACTGCTCTCTGAACCTGGATTGAGTTATCGCATAAATAAACGCGTTTGTGCAGCAACTTAATAACATCAGCATGTATCCAGTTTGATCAGCTATGTATTCCGAATCATTGTAATTATTCCGATCCAATCCACCAGTGCTGTTATAAAGGAATACGGCAACGGTTACCGACCACAAGATGATGAAGCTTCCGGAGATGGAGAGAAGCAAGATCAGAGACCTCCTCCTGCTCTCCATCTCCGGGTCACTGCGGTTCTCCGCCTCGCTCTGACCCCTCAGCGCCTTACGGACGCGATTGTCACTAAAACGTGTCTCACAGTCAGGCCATTGAAAAGTAGCATTAACACGAACGGCAGTAATGGGGTTAGTACAGCCGAAAACCATCGAAATCCCAACCACCCGGGATCTGTATAATAAGCATATTTTATAATACAGTCCCAGGGTACATTGTCAATCACTTTAACTGGATGAAATATAAAGATGTAGGGCACATTTTTTAAACAGATCAGAACGCCGGTTGTTGTCAGAACCACAGCCGCATTTTTCCCGGTGCAATACTTTGCTTTCCGCTTCTGGCAACAGATGGCGACAAACCGATCAGAACCAGACAGAACAGCCCGTGGCAGCGATTCCCACGGCATTGATCACACTGCATACGGAGGTGATGTCCAGAAATGTCCCGGGGAAGTAATTATAACTGACCCTCCACGGTATCACCTGAAAGACGATGGTCAGTAGATCCGCCGTTGCCATGGCCACCAGGTAACGAGTGGTACAGGTAGAGAGGCCGCACTTTCCCCTGGACAGAATCACAGTTGCTACTAAATTCACTGTGGGAAGAACAAAAATAATTAGTGAACTACTCTCTCGCCGGTCCCTATGTCTCAGGATGGAATAAATGGAGGACTATACAACTGTGCAGAAAATTAATTTCTGGAGATTTAAACAAGTAAAGCGCAAGTCGCAATATCCCTAACCGTGTGCATACTGGTTGAAATTGTACGACACTCACGACTGGAAAAGAACAGTGTTTGGGACGGAGGCTCTGTCAACTAATCGCAGAGAGCGCTGTGGAGAGACAAATATAAATCTCCCACCATCAGGTTTTTCACGATATGTGAAGCCCGGATACCGCGGCAACTTTCTCAGCAATGGTGACTGCACCGTCCCCGTTGTCTATGTTCTGGGCTCTCAGGATACAGCATTGACCCCCTCCCTTCGCATCTGTGCACTTACAATGTTCGAACTTCAAAACGAAAGTATTTACCCCGCTCGCATGTCTTAGTCTCCTCATCGACTCCCCGTATGTTACCCAACTACACGGGTCCCGCTGTCTGGCTTCTTTTAAATTTTGCAAATACTGTTGGACGAATTATTTCACTCTGTGTCAAGGCCTCCGATCAGAAAGATCTTATTTTCGTTTTTCAAGATTCTGCCTGAAGTTTTCAGGCACGAATGGACTCCCGATGGATCGGAATCTGACAATTGATGTCTACAACATTCGCCTGAATCTCATCGGGGTGTCGCTTCCCCCATTGCCTTAAAACTTGGATCAATTTCTTAAAACAGTTCCGCTATCCATGCATAAAAACACTAAGTAACCGTTAAAGATACAGAACACACTGGAGTTTCAGTGTTAACTTTTACAGCGGCTTAACGTTGACTTGACCACAGCATCTGTAGTGTACTTTATGTTTAATTTTGAAGAACATCAAAACTGCCATCCATGAATCTAAATAAAAATCCATCTCCCCTATATCCCACTCAACATCA
The DNA here is from genome assembly GCF_030144855.1 of Hypanus sabinus. NCBI lineage: Eukaryota > Metazoa > Chordata > Chondrichthyes > Myliobatiformes > Dasyatidae > Hypanus > Hypanus sabinus. The sequence goes on along the minus strand of NW_026779051.1, from coordinate 855,125 downwards.
GTTTCAAATTGAGGTGTACTTTCAGCCCAGGAACGGCAGAGAACGGTTGAACTAATTCAGAGCTCTGTCAAAATGTCGGCATCGTATTCAACTGACGCACCGGCATCACAACGCTGTCGGTAACTGAATGCGTCTTCAGACCGCGGACACAAGAGTAGCAAATGCTACCTCTCCATATTCATACCAGGAATTCCAATAACGGCAATAATCACGTAATAGATCTTCCTCACAATGTAGAATGTTGCAAGCATTCTGTGTAAGATTCACACTGTCTTCCAGCTGTCGCGATCTCGCTGGAGAAAGTCTGAGCTGACGACTCACTGCAGCACGTTGGATATTCAATATAACACAAGACTGACGTGTCGTCCCGCAGTTTGGATAAAAATAAACATGATGCTATTGAAGTAAATTCCCAATTGTGATGTGGTATGAATAGCTTGGCACTAAATTGCAAAATCTCAAAGACCAGGGTATGAGGATTGGAGAAGTTACTGAATGGTGTCGCGAAACGCCCTTAGGCTTAACTCTTGGTTTTATGATTGTCAATGTTTTCTTTTCCATTTCTCAGCTCCATGGACTTGTAATCATAGACCAATGCTGTACAGTCAATGGGCTGCTCTGTTTCACTCTGTTAATTGTGGCAGATGTAGACCTTGTAATTGAATTTTTTTTTAATGTGGCTTGCTCGCTACTAACATAGTGAGCAGCTTTAAACTAACAGAGCGTCAAGGCTGACGAAGATACTGAACTTTTGCAAAACGTCAATCAAATTAACTGTAATACACACAAAATGCTGTCGTTTATCAATAGTTCAGGCAACACCTATTGGTATGATCAAACTGTTCACGTTTCTGTCCGAAACTTCATCAAAATTAAACATAAAGTACACTACAGATGCTGTGGTCAAGTCAACACGTAGAGACAAGCAGGATGAACTCAGCAGATCGGGCAGCATCCGTTGAAAGGAGCAGTCAGCGTTTCGGGCCGAAACCCTTCGTCATGTCCATCGATTTGATCTAACTTGCTGAGTTCATCGTGCATTTTGTATGGACATCAAAGTAGTGCAGTCCCTCGCATGGTAAACCAGCTTCGTTCAAAGATCGCACAAGAATTTTAATCAGTGTATACATGACCACTGAATTGATGCCAATGCTTAAATCGACAGAGAACTGACAATGATAGTTTCAGATATGCTAAATCGGTCGCATTGTTGATAGTGAGGTAGATAGTGGCATTTACTTATTTGATAGATTTTTAACTGCGTTTTCGCTCTAAATCTATAACGACATGGTATATTCTATGTTCTTCTTTGTTTTTGCCGTGACGTGCGACTTTGATGTATTTATCAATTGAATGAACTGAATAATACGTAATAAGAATCTTTCAAGTACCAGATACTCCTTGTGGTAATAAGCCAATGGGTCTGCAGTTATGCTGCGCAATTTAACAATCTGACATTAGACATCGAAGGGTAGATTACGGTCAATATTGAGGTACATGGTTATTACCTTCCATGGATGAGTAGGGTCGGGAAATTGGCAAAGCCTGACGGGGTTCTCTGGTGCTCATATAGAGAAAGGCAAGGAAATTGTATTTTAAACATGAATGAAGGATGGATAGTGTGTTGCACTATACATTCCGAAAACCGGCCTTCACTTACGGGAATATAATTCTATTTAGAGCATCGTGACGTTTAGGTGTGATTACAGAGGAACCGATGCAGAAGTGACGTTTGGGTATGATTACAGAGGAACCGATGCAGAAGTGACGTTTGGGTGTGATTACAGAGGAACCGATGCAGAAGTGACGTTTGGGTGTGATTACAGAGGAACCGATGCAGAAGTGACGTTTGGGTGTGATTACAGAGGAACCGATGCAGAAGTGACGTTTGGGTGTGATTACAGAGGAACCGATGCAGAAGTGACGTTTGGGTGTGATTACAGAGGAACCGATGCAGAAGTGACGTTTGGGTGTGATTACAGAGGAACCGATGCAGAAGTGTTTCACCGGGAAGTTCCCGAACATGAAACATTTCAGCGGGCAATCTATCATTCGCTTCTGGAAACAGAGGTGTTTGGTTGTGGTTAATTGTTTCTCCATATATGGTGTATCTAATAGTAAGTCAAAGGTTAATGCAAGTGGGAGTATTATCGTACTTCAACGAAAGGTGTTGACTTCTTCTGATGCAGGGATTTGACGCAGCGATTTAGTTACCACTCGGCACTTTCATTGTTCACTGTGATGTCTCTTCTACGTTAGCACAAAAAAAAAACAACCGAGTTTGGGTGCTCGGCCTCCGGAATACGTGCGTAAGGATCACGTGGTTGATCCTACGTGGTCTGCGAAAGCTCATATTACTGACCTTCGGACGATATCCCCTGGCTGCGGCCTTCTGCTCTGATATTCAAACAACTTCTCCTCATCTACTTGACCGACTTGCAACAACTGGGAACAAACTGCGATGTCTTTTTTTCTTACACTGGCTCAACTGGCTCAACTTGCTTCTGTGGTCATGCCTATGTCCGTTACTCGCATCTGATTAAGCCATCCTGGTTAAGAATACCCATCCCTGACTTAGAATCTCCAACCTCGCTTAAGAATCTCCACCCCTGAGTAATTATCTCCAATGCTGCGACCAATGGAAAGAACACACACACACACATACACACACACACACACACACACACACACACACACACACACACACACACACACAGACACACACACACACACACACACACTCTTGTAGTCCTGTCCTTCAACTTTGCACCTAACTCCCTAAATTATCTTTGCAGGAACTTCTCCTTCTTCTACACTTCCTTGGTCCATCCATGGACCACGGCATTTGGCTAAAAACCTTCCCTCTTAAGAATACTGAGAACTCGATCTGAGATGTCGCGGACCCTGGCACCAGTCCATCTGGGATTCTCGATCTCTTCCACAGAACCTCGTATTTGCCCCCCTAACTATTGAATCCCTATTACTAGTGCTCTCCTCTTTTCCCTCCTTCCCTTCTGAACTGGTGATCCTTTCTCGGTGCCAGAGACGCAACCACTGCAACTTTTCCCTGGTAGGTCATCCCCACCAAGGATATCCAAAACGGCATTCTTATAATTTATGGGAACGACCATAGGTGTGTTCTGCACATTTTGTCTATTCCCCTTCCCTCTCCTGACAGTTACCCAGCTACCTGTCTCCTGACTCTTAGGATTGACTAGCTACCTGTCCCCTGACTCTTAGGATTGACTAGCTCCCTGTCACTCCTGTTGATTTATACCTCTGCCTCCCGAATGATCCGAAGTTCATCCAGCTCCAGCTCCAGTTCCCTAACTCGGCTTATCGGTTTACTTTTATCAGCCAATTGTTTCAAGCAAACGCGAACAAAAGAGATATTAATCGAGCGTCAACGGCCGTAAATGGTATATATCTCTTCCTCTCTCTCAAGATGAATCAACATTCTTTCTGAACAGAATTATAAATTAATTCTCGCATCTCACGTGCTCAGCAATCCTCTGTTAAAGAGACAGCACCTTCCCAGATTCCACTGACATACTGAGCTTCCGTTTGCAATGCTAAGAAGCTTCTGACGGAATGCGATCCCTCCATTTGCGACCTCAGATATGATCGACTTCCCTCTCCGTTCCTGAAGGTTGTTGTTACCAATATAATTTTCGTTCACAACAGGTCAATTAATTGTTCGTTGATGTCCTAGTCTGGTTGCGACACCGTGGATCAGATTGGAACATGATTATTAAGGGAATATCAGTGTGAAGGTGTGTCTGGTGTCAGTGCGGACTCGGTGGGACGATTGGCCGTGATTCGTTACTGTACAGCCGGCATCATCTCACAAGTAACCCTGGCTTGTAACGCGTCCTGTTCTTTATAAATGTATCGGCACATGGTTCACTCACTTGCTTCAATTAACTCGTAATCTGAGGTGAAGAGAACGGACGAGGAGACAGGGTCAGAAATCTTAAAGGCACTGTGGAATTTAACAGCTGGGCCGGATCGCCAATCTGTGGAGACTGATGGAAGCTAGAGGAAGAGGTTTTAATTGCTTGCTTTATGTATGCAACACAGTACAGTTACTTGTTGCATGTCGTACCTTCACAGGAAGTTGTCAATGCATGTCACTGCATACGTCATACAAATTTAATACTTGTTACTGAAAGCTGAGAGGAACGGTGGGCAATGTTTTGTTCTTATTGCTGTGGGGAGGGGGTGCCTCTGGTCATTGGTCAACAGCGCTGAGCAATGAACGCTTTGCCCCGTTTCTGTGGTGTAGTGGTTATCACGTTCGCTTCGCACGCGAAAGGTCCCCAGTTCGATCTTGGGCAGGAACATTGTTTGGGCTCCAGTGTTTGGGATGTACTTGAGACTCAACTTTTCAGTTCGTGTTCAAGTTCACAGACATGAGCATTCAGGTGTAAATGTCATTAACATTCGCCTTTCTAGCAGCAGACTACAGTTCGATAATTCCTATGTAAGCTGATAGGATAGACCGACGCCACAAAATCCGTGTACACCCCTAAACCAGCTGAGGCGCACAAATCTATGTGCATCCCCGGTCCAACTGCACCAAAATATTAAAAAAACATAAAATATGATCAAATTTATTTGACATACCTATCCTTAAATATTTGTGCTTCTCCAAATTATGGTGCATCCCTTAACCAATGTGCAGCAAACACAAGTTCCTCTCCCAAGTCTGTGCGCAGCAACAAATCCGTAAGCAACCCCCACATGAGTAGCAAACAAAAGTCCACAGACAGTTCAAGAACAAAACTCAACGATAAAGTGCATTTTTATCCAATTGTCTGTAAACGAAACTATTTGAATTTTGGCATTAACCCAATTCCACCGACATCCGAAAATCCACGTGGACTCCCAAATACGTCTGCACACCCAAATGGCTGCGCACTCCGAACCTGTCAACACCTCCCACTTACAGATTTGGTTAGCCGAGAGGAGAAGTAATTTCAAATAGTTCACAAAGTTACAAAGTTTATTTATTAATAAAGAAACTATCAATGAAACAACCTGAGATTTGTCAGGACCCTAAATCCAAAGGGAGCATCAAAGATCGTGTACACCACCAAACCTGCTGACACCCACGTATACACATTTGAATTTCCCAAAGGAAGAGCCACTTTAGAGTGACAGCATTCACCTTAAAGAAATCGCGAGAACATAGTGCAGCTGCTCTTAAAGACACTATAAATGAGATGACTTTGAGATTCACCGCAACCCCAAACCGACTGACACCAAAAAATTCATGTGCACCCTTATGCGCCGACACACACCTAAACCTGATCTCATCCCCAATCGTCAGGCACCCTTGTGCACCCGAAATCCATACTGACGTCCTGTTCACCGATATTGGTTGATACATCCCTCAGCTTGTGCAATCTCCCAATCAGAACGCACCATTAGATACTATGTGGTTCCAAATCCACCCATCACTGTGCACACGTACTCGCCGAAACTATCCTCAGGAGACCAACTCTGTATGTACTCACAAATCCGCTGTTTTCACTAAATCTGTTCGCATCGCAAATCAGTTGCCACCCATATATGCCGAGGTAGCCCTAAATCTGCGCAAACCCAAAATCGGTGCGCACCCCAAACCCGCTGACACGCCAGATGCATAATGGATTATCCTAGACAAGCAAACATTTCAATCAATTCAGAAAATGACTGTCTCCAGGTTAGAAAGCCAAAACCCTTTTTTCAGATCGGCGACACACCCGAATCTGCGTGTCATCCCAAATCAGTGGGCAGCCCCATATTCAAGACTACAACCCGAACTGGACACTGATCACTAAAATCCGCCCGCACCCCCAAATCTGTGCACATCCTCAAATACGAGAGCGCATTAGATGACCCAGACGGATAATCATCGCAAACACAAATGGCTGTCTTAACAGTAAAAACCACCACGTATCTCAAAGTCCCTACGTACGTCACAAAATCGATATGCACTCACAAAAACGTAGGGACTCAGATATTCGCCAAATACCCTAAATTTCCTATCCCTAAAAAGGTGCGCACCCTTATATTGGAGCACTCCCCTAAATCAGTTTGCAACCCTTTCCGAGAGTACGCTCCTAAATCCATGCACAACCCCAGATTCATATGAACCACAAGACCGTGTAGAACCCGTATTCGACGACAAAAAATAAAATTGCACAATCGCCAATTCAGTGCGAAACCGAAACCCACGGACTGGGCCACTTGTACATCAGATTTTCCCGGAGTAACAATCAATAAAAGCAATTGAGGAAATGGCAGCCTCCACATTAATAATCGGCACGCAACTTTTGATCCGTTCACTCACCGAATGTATGTGTGTCCCATGATTGAAAAGGCAACGCAAATAAGCGAACATCACCAAATCTATGTGCATCGTCGAATTGGTGCGCATCACCAAATCCATGTGCAGCCCAAACACGCTGAAACCCCCACATTCATTTGTGGGGCTCGTTGTACACAGATTTTGTCTTCTTGTGTATGTCTGAAATTATTCTTTTGAGGTAATCTAATTAGCGTGTGTGTGTCCACGGTTTGAAGTTGTGGGGATGTATTTGCATTTGCAGATGCATCCGGATTTCTCACGTCTGCGGTTTGGAGGTGTGCCGAATCTCAAAGTTATTTCATTTAGATCACGTGAATAATGAATTTAATTGGAAATTTGACATGAAGTATTTTAAATGATACTTCCTCTCGGATAATCTAATGTACAAGTGAGTTTCTCCGCGGGTGTGATATTTACATGAATTGTAGGGTGTGCTCCCAGTGGTGGTGCACATTTTTGAGGTGTACCTGGATTTGGGATTGTGTACATGTAAACACGGATATGGGGTGATATAAAGATTTGGGCGTGATGGCGGATCTGAAGTTGCACGTTAATTTTGGGCTATGTGCGGGTTTTAATGACGAGGCATCCATTTTCTGAATTCTTGAAAGGATTTTAAACTGCATGTCAGGATGTTAGCGGTTTTGGGGCGCGCACTGAATTGGGCCGCGCAGATATTCGGCAGTGTCTGAGAATAAGTGGTGCACACTGCTATGATGTGAATTTGGATTGAGAATACGCACGGATTTGAAGTTGAATCCTCAATTATGGGGGTGAGCACTGATTTCGGGTGTTCGTAGATTTAGGGGTAGGCGGCAAATATGCAAAAGGATTTGGGGATACTTGCAAATTTTGGGTTTTGTAGTCAATTACGGGGGTGTAATTAGATGTTCTGATGTTCGTATATTCCGTGAGTTATTGGTTGACCGATCGACAGTTGCGATCGTATTTTGGGGAGCGTACGAATTTTAAATGTCGAAACAGCCATTTTCTGAAATGTTGGACATGAATTCTGCCTCGGAATTATCTATCATGCATGTGGTGTGTCGGCGTGTTTCGAGTGCGCACTGATTTGGTGATGTGCACAGGATTTGTGGATTCATGGCGGGCAGTTTTGATTTATCAATGCAAAGCCTCAGCTAAAGTGTATTCCGATAATCGGGAGCGCTGGGCTACTTTACAGACTAATGGTCTAATTCTTTATCAATACTGCAAAATACTTTAAATGTACATTTAAAGGTACTGCGCTGTGCTTTTCGAAATTGCTGCAAGTTTGAAGGGAATGCGAGAAAAGAACCGCCGGTGAGATTTAAGGAAGAAACTCAGACGACACTCGAAATTTAGTCTCAAACATGGCCATGCACACGTATTTGGAGATACACACACATTTGGGTGTGTTGGCGGATCAGGATTTGCACCAGAATGTGTTGAGTGCGGATTGTTAACGTCGAGTCTGCCAATTTCTCAACTGTTTCGAATGTATCTTGCTCGGAAAAATCTCATGGGCATGTGGGGGTGTCAGCGGGTTTAGGGTGCGCGCTGCATTCGGCATTGCGCGGAAATTAGGCGTGTCAGCGAAAATGGGTTGTACGGGGTCTCGGGGTGCACATGGATGCACACGGATTTTAGGGCTTCTTCTTGAATATGGGGATGAGCTCGTATTTGGGGATAGCATATTTGGTGGTTTGTAGGTGAATATGGAGTCGCCACATTTCTGTCGGTGTATCTGGGAGTTCATAAGGATTTGGGTTGATCTGTGTGTGTCGGTGGTTTTGATGATGTACCCACGACCTTTGGGATGCGTGGGGCTTTTAGTATCAAGGCAGCCATTTTATGTTGAAATAATTCCTCGTCTGGGTCATCGAATGTGCGTCCTTACTTGAGGAAGTGCGCAGATTTTGGGACTCACACGCATTTTCGAGATACTTTCATACTACTGCTGAGTATGAGTTTGACCATCGTTGACCATGATGATAATGTTATTGTCTCCGTAGCCTTAACACGGACGAGTATGATCATGTAACAGCATGTCCCGGTCATTCATAGGAATGCATTCCTAAGACACCCATATTTTAACTTGCTACGCTGTCCATAGAATTCAACTGGAGATTAACTTAAATCCTTGAGTCGGCTGAATGCGATTAGCTGGATCAAAGGCACGAGTATATGCAGTGTTGAATGCTGTACATTAATGCCCCATATAACTGAATACCTAACAAAACGGGGGGCGGGATTAGTCCAAATGCTGGAGAAGGTGCCATGCAGCATCGTTGGAAAAGAACGCAGTCGACGTCTTGGGCCAAAGCCCCTCAGCAGGACTGGAGGGGGAAAAAAAAACATAGGACTAGATTTGAAAGATGGTGTGAGGGGAAAGAGAAACTCCAGACGACAGGTGAAACTTGGAGGTGGATGGATGAAGCAATGTGCTAGGAAACTGATTGCTGAAAGAGACAGAAGGCTATGGAGGAAAGAAAAAAATGGGATAAGGGGAGCAGGACCATAGGGAGGCTATGGCTGGCAAGGAGATATTAAGTGAGTGTAACAAAGGGTTGAAAAATGGTGAAAGAGAGGTTTGACAAAGCAATGTTCATGCCATCAGTTTGGAAGCTAACCAAACGGATTATAGGCTGTTGTTCCTCGCACCTAAGTGTGGCCTTATCGTGACACTGGAGGAACTCATGAATGGACATATCGGAATGGGAATGGGAAGTGGAATTAAAATGGGTGACCACTTGGAGATACCGCCTGTTCGGCGGATGGAGTGCAGATGCACAAACCCCCAATCAGTTTGCATCCCTTTAACGGAGAGGATACCTCTAAGTCTGGGCAATTTCCAATTAAGTTTGCATCTCAATCATGTGCATCCCAAATACGCACACATCCTTGAAAAAGAGCACACCGAATATCCACGTTTGCATCAAATCCGCTGGGAAACACGTAATCCCAAAAAAATAATCATTTCGATTGGTGTACATGATGGCTTCGTAAATTATTGTGCTTCGCAAATTTGTAGGTGTAACTCCGTGGGTCGCCTCAGGCTCGCTCAGCTCGTTCTTGTCTAGGGGGAGCAGCCTTCGGCCCCGCCAAACTGGGTAATCAGCTGGTGTGGATGCTGTGTGATGTCCCCGCCTCGCCCAAAAACAGACAGTACACCATATGCGATTAAATGAGTACAATTTATAAAGGTTACTATAACTAAGTGATTAATAACGATACAGTATACATGAAGAGAAAATTAAAGAAAAGGCGCCAAACTTATCAAAGTCCAAACCACTTCGTGCACAACCGTTGGAGCTCAATTACTGAAGTCTTCTGGCCACCATTCGATCCCCTCCGAACTCCTCGACTCGCAGCTCAGGACCCTCCGAACTCCTCGACTCTCCAAACAACTCAGGACCCTCCGAGTGGTCAACCAAGAAACCAAAAAAAAGAAACCCCCTTTACATAGGTAACGTCCTAAACCTATTATGAAAGTATGTGTAAATGATGCAAAATTTAGACAAGTCACAACTCCAAATCCGCAGACACCAAAACTCTGTGAGATCTCCGAATTCCGAAAACATCCCCATAAATCTGCGCAATCCCCAAGTCAGTGCGCACCTAAAACACGCTGACACTTCCAAATGCATAATGGATTATTTCAGAGCCGGAATCATTTCAACCAGTTCAGAAAATGTCTGACTCGACATTAAAAAATCTTCACAAATACCCCAAAATTTTTTACAGATTGGCAGACACAATCTGTATTTGCTACTCACCACAAACCCCTGTATACCCCTATACTCAACAGTACAAAACAAAATATGCACAGATCACGAAAACCCGAGTGAACCCCCAAATCTTCGCCGATCTCTAAATAAGAGCGCACCCCAAAATGCAGGTACACCTCAAACCAGACATTGGATGATCCAGGCACAGGATAGTTTCAAACACGAGATGGCTACCTTGACAGCAAAAATCCCCGGCATCTCAAAACCCATGAGGAGACCGCCAGTTCCGTAGACCTATCAAGATCACGCCAAATCCGCCTGAACCCCCAGATACACCCACAAAAACATGAATATAGATTTCTCACGTACTTGGGGATAACATGTTTGGGATGTGTGTATGGGTGCATTGATTAATGTAATTGTGTAAAATGTAAATTGACGAAAACCTGAAGATAATCACAAATGATGATTCAGTGCCAGATTCATGGACGAAATTTGTAAAAGTGTATGAACCTCACGTTCTCACACTGTATAAGAGACAGACAGGTTGAGGATGAATTATGTCACCAGACTGCCCATTACTTCGCAGCCTGAATTTTTTCTTCACAACTTTCGTCCACCCTCAGGCAGCTTTGACATGCGCACAAATTTTTTTTTTACATCAGCAACATCACGCACACAATTCTCAGCAGAGATGTTCCTGTTCTCACTGTGTGTTGCCTTGGACCTCCCATTTCTGTAGATTTTCTTCAGTTTGTGCAACAGTAGCATCGTCATTTGACCGTTGTCACCCGACCTTGTTCTCTCTTTCGTATCTCTGCTTGGTGTGTGTGTGTGTGTGTGTGTGTGTGTGTGTGTGTGTGTGTGTGTGTGTGTGTGTGTGTGTGTGTGTGTGTGTGTGTGTGTGTGTGTGTGTGCGTTTCTCAGAAGAGACAACTTAAATGTTTTTCCACATATTCTGTTCTTGCTGGAATATTTCCCGCCATTGTTCCGCACGCCACCTTTTCTGCCGCTGACGGGGGCGCCATGGGAGTGTACCAATCCCGCCAACAGATTTACTAATTTCATCCAACCGCTGCTAAGGCAGCAGTAAAAAAAAAAATGAGTCTGAGGAGGATGAAAACCGGGCTTTAGTTTTCCTCTGTCACTTCAGATTTCTGAATTAGTATAGGCATCATTTTGACTTCATTTTACAGTGTAAAATCCGCTTCTGTCTCTGGATGACAATTTCACTAAATGCGACAATGAACTGGAAATATTGCAGGATCCCCTCAAACTGCTGAATTAGTTTCTGCTCTGTATTTTCTGTTCTTGCTTTTCTCTGCCTCTGTTCCAAGGAACTTGATGACGATTGCAAGTCTGCATCGGGGAACGTGCGGTCTCTCCAAATATGTCACTCGCTGCCTGATGGAAATGGCAGTGGCCGATATCCTGGTCGTTATCTCGGATCCGCTGCTGAGTTGGACTGCTTGGTATTATTTTCTCCATTCATTTCTCATCATAACTCCTGTGTGTAATCTCCGTTTCGGGTTGATTTTTGCAAGAACTGCGACCTCTGTCTGGCTGACTGTCGCTTTCAACGTCGATCGATTTGTGGCTATTTGCTGTAAGAAGCTGAAAACAAAATATTGCACCCTGAGAACGGCGGCTGTGGTCATCGGGACAGAGAGTGTGCTGGCCTGTTTGTAGAATGTCCCTTGGGGCTTTGCATCAGAGCATAAGGTCATAATTAATGGTGTTCCTTGGTATTGTGTTCTTACACCGAGATACAAAAACCCTCTCTCATGGGCTGCATTTGCGATATTTCATCACATTTTTACACCGTATGTCCCATTCTTTCCGATTTTGCTGTTCAACATTATGACTGTCAGACGAATTCTAGAGGCCAGTCGAGCCCGCAGGGGGCTCCGGGGATAAAAGAGTGGAGAGAATGAGAAGGACCGGGAGATGGAGAACCGACGAAAATCCATCGTTTTGCTCTTCAGCATTACCAGTAGTTTCATATTGTTGTGGGTAAAACAAGTTATATTTTACATCTGTCAGACGATTTCAAAGAGTTTTGCTTGTTATGGTACTGAACCACGTTACATCACAGAAACGACATCCAGAATGCTGCAGATACTCAGCTCATATTCTAATACGTGCATTTACGTCCTGACCCAGAGCAAATTCCGGGAGGAACTAAGGAATGCGGTGAGGTACCCGTGCAATCCTGTGTTGAAGCTCATGAAACGTCAGAAATGAATGACATAAAGATTTATAATTCGGCTGTCTTCTTGCTCTCTATTCTGCAATTAGGTGAGCTAATTATCAGGTGCGTTTCTATTTTTCTTCATAATTCTTCATTCCTCGTCCACGTAAGCACAATAGTGCGGTGAGAATGTCTCCGATTGCTGTGCTTTTTTCCGTTCGTCAGATATGGTCTCCCAGATAACCAAATTACCATCAGAAGCAACTAGCTGTAGCTTCCCTGAATTATTGTCAGACTTCTTGTTAGTAGAATGACAATATTGTCAGTAGAATGAAAGGAAATTGGATCTAGAGCTGAGTAATCTGTGCCCGTTCCCCTCTGTGATGATACACTGTGGATACCGTTCATGACTGCCTATAAGGGAGGAACGTGGGTCGCAGAGACCGGGTTTCTGGCACTGAATCTAGTGCTGCCGCCCAGGTACGAAGAGTCTTGAAGGGGACGACAGGGTTGAGAGGAGATTAAAACAACGGAGAGCAGATTGGAGATTCTGCAGGCGCGATAGAGACGCCCGGATGGTCTGATGCTCTCAGGTGCCCGGGTCAGAGATGTCTCAGATCTGGTCCATGGCGTTCTGAAGTGGAAGCGTCGGCAGCCAGATGTCTCCGTACCTCTCAGTACGAATGACATCGATTTAAAAAATAAAGAGGTACTGAAGTGAGACTTTAGGTTGCTGGAAGAATTTGGGTTGCTAGAGATAGTCTGGATAGTCAGTCAGAGGTTTGTTTTTTGTTTTGTTTTTGTTCCCAGGGCTGAAGGTTGCCAGAAGAGGACAAAGATTTAAAGTCCTGGGGAGTAGGTACAGGGAAGATGTCAGGGGTAACTTTTTTACTCAGAGATTAAATGCGTGGAATGGGCTGCTGGCGACGGTGGTGGAGGCAGATTCGATGTGGTCTTTTAAGAGACTTTTGGAGTAGATAGAGCTTAGGAATAATAGAGGGCTATGTTTAAACCTAGTAATTTCTAAGGTAGGAGCATGTTCGGCAGCACTTTGTGGGTCGAAGGGTCTGTATTGTGCTGTAGGTCTATGGTTCTATGTTTTATATATGTGTTTGTATGAAAGCGGTAAAACAGGACATCCACGGTAGTCAACTTTGGAGCCCTTCCCGTGCCACACGGCAGACAGCAGAAGATAAGGATAATTTGGCAGATGAATGTGTGGCTGAGGAACCGCTGCAGGAGACAGGGTTTCAGATTTACAGGGCAGTGAGATCTCTTCCTGGGAGAATACAGCCGCAGAATAGAGTGATGGGCAGGAGAAGAATTTCATTTCAGCCAGAACTTGGTGAAATTGTGGAATTCATTGTCATAATCAACGATGGGGGCCAGTTAATTGAGTATATTTAAGTCTGACTTTGATAGATTGTAGGACGTGAAGTGAAACGGGGGAAGGCATGAGACTGCGGCTGAGAGGGAAAATGAATTAGCCATGATGAAAAGGAGAAACAGACACGCTGGGTCAATTGGTTTAGTTATCCTTCTCTATCTTGTGGACTTATCTGCGGAATCTTCTAAACCCTGAGCTACTGGAGGTGGTGGTAATCGGAGCGGTCTATGGGGAAGAGTTCAAGTGGAGACAGCTGAATATTTAAATGGTGGGGAAATGATGCCAGTGGGGTCCCGGAATACACAAGGAGCGTTGATCAGGTTTGATTATCCAGGGCAGCGTTCAGGGTTCGAGTGGTATCCTCTGCTGTGATCTTCTGCATGCTTTGGGAGAACCGTGCAGGGACTCAGTATCAGGGTACTGGCAAGCACAAGATACCGGTCTCCTCCACGTCCCTCACTGCATTAATGGGCAGGATGAGCAATGAATCTCCCAAAACCGCAAACCCTCCCTGCACTTTGAATGATCACACCGCCGAATTTCCATCACTCCCTCGGGGAAGAAATAACAACTGCAGAAATCTCAGCCAACTCCATAACGGCCACCAGCATCTCCAGCAGAGAAGGCATCTGCCAACCGCGATGATCAGAAAGGCGGCATCCATCATGAAGGATTTCCTACTTTGGAAGCTGCAGTCAAAGAGGAGTAAACGGAGCCTGGAGACCCACATTCGGGCTCAGATTATTTCCCGCCAACGTGAATCTTCTGCGTGGACAATGAACCCATATACATTACCTCACTATTTATCATCTTTATAAGAAGTAAATATTTAATTGAAATTCTTATTTTATATTCAGACCTAACTATGTATTTTACTAAGTTGCTGTCGTAAAACAACAGATTGTCCAACATGACCCGGTTATAGTAAACCTGGTTCTGATTCTGATTTTCCCACCATCATCCACACTTCACTCCCTCCCTTGAACATCTCTGACCGATCTCTACGAACCACACCAAACCGCATAATCACCTTCATAATCCCCATCACACCCCCTACCCAACGTCAGCCACACGCACACCCCCCACCACCAGCAACCACCACCACCGTCAGCTCCAAGGTCTCCTTCCACCGGAAACCACATGCCGTCTCTTCCCTGGATCCCCGCAGATCGGACTTCTCAAACGCCGGTGACCCCAATCACCACCACAGTAACCTCCAAGCAGCCACCTCTCCTGTTACTGAACAAGCTTCCGAGCTTTCACCCTTAATTGACCCGTTCTATCCCTGAACACTCATTTACCTCATTTATTTTTCGGAAGAGTGGTGAAGAGGACGGCAGTGTTGAAAGGGGATTAAAACGCCAGAGCAGCAGAGTCGAGATTCCGTGCGTGCTTAGAAACACCCGAATGGTGTGTTCCCTCCCTCGCAGGTTCAAGGGTCAAGTTTACTCAGGTAGGGTCTAGGCATTGACGTGGAAGTGTAGGCAGTCAGATATCTTGATACATGTCAACACCAATAATCAAAGTAAGGAGGTCAGAAGAGAGACTGAAGGATGCTAAGTGATAAAAAGGCAGAACAGGACATCAACGATTGTTACCTCCGGAAACCTCCCTGAACCGTACGGAGGATGAGAAGAGAATAATTTGGCATGTTAATACGTGGCTGAGGAACTTCTGCGGGGCACACGGATTCAGATTACTGGTCAGTGGGACCACTTCTTGGGAGAACACAACCTCAAATTAGAAGGAAGGAGACGAAAAGGAATTTATTCTGCCAGAGTATGATGAGACTGTGGAAGTTATTGCCAAAGTCAGCTGTGCAGACGAGGAGCTTTGCTCAGGTTTGAATACACATCTTCACAGAGAATGGTGGGGCTGCTTGGAGGGTTCGAGTGACATCCTCTACTGAGACCTACTGTGAGTCTAGGAGCCCAGGCCGGACCGGGATATCGGTGGACTGAAGGTCACAGTCTATGTCTTACGTCCGCGCCCCTCGCTGTGCGAACGGGCGGTGAAACTCCCAAAACAAAAACTCCGCCGTGAACCTTCAATGATCACCCGGCCGAACTTCCATCACTTCCAAGAAAATAATAAAAACAGCTGCAGACTTCTCAGCCGAGTGCATCACGGGAAACAGCCTCTCTGGCATCGAAAGCATCTTCGAAAATTGATGATTAGAAACGGGACATCTATCATTAAGGATTTTCAATCCTGAACATACCCTCTTCTCATTGCCACCGTCAATGAGGAGTTGACAGAGTCTGAAGGACCACATCCCCAGATTCAGGGACAGTTTATTTCTCTCCAGCACCAGATTTCTAACTGGAGAATGAACCACTCTGCACTACTTCACTATTTACCCTCTGTTTAAGAACTACATATTTACCTTAAAACACTTATTTTAGGAAAACATTTCAGGAATTATTTTACTGAACTGCTGCCGGAAAACAATAAATTCCAGACATAGGACTGCGATACTAAGGCTAGTTCGGAATCTGATCTCCGCACATTCAGCCACATGCCACTCTCCGCAATATCCACCTCTAACTCCCCTCCATTACCCATCGTCAACTCCATGCCGCTCTCCTCCTGACCCTTGGCTGATCGGTCTCTCCGAACGCCATCACCGCCATACCCACCTCCATCCATCCCACCGACAACCTCACGCCTCTTCCTCCCTGGACGCTCGCCAAACTTCTCTCAAAAGCCCCCCATGGCATCCAATCACTCCATAGTCACCACTATCACCCCCTCATCACACAACCTTTACTAATTACATTTCCGAGCATTCACCCTTAATTTTGACCCAACCCTTTTCTCTTCCCGAGCAGTCATTTATTTCCACCTCCCGCCCTTACTCTCAGCCTTCTTCTCCTTGTCCCGCAGTGAATGTTCGTCTCTCCACAATTAACATTAATGTCCCTGAGTCCCACGCACCCACCGGCCCCGTCCTCCATCCTTGGTGTTACTGTCTCCAAGTGAGACTGGTTCGGTGAGTGACCCCGTGGTGATTTGCATCCGTGGGACTGGAAGGGAAGAATTGTGAGAAAGCCTTCTGCCCCGGAATGAGGGAGACCCTGTCTGTCAACCGACTAATATTCAGCGAAACTCTGCCCACCTCAGCCGTCGCTTCAGACCAGAATAATTCCACGGTAGGTGACATCATCATAGCAGGAATTTGTTTAGCCCATCGGCCCTTGAGAGAAATCCCGCTGGTGACATTCTCTGCGTCGGTGTGTCTATGCATTCCCACACTCCCACACCCCAAGCGGCTTCCCCAACAGCGGGCAGCTGCCTCAGAGTGACTAGGCATTGGGAGGGAAGCGGGATGGGCTGTTTCAGGCCACTGCATTGTCTGCTCTGGGAGCAGGCTACCCTATGCGCTCGGTAGAGCTTCACAGACCTTCCCAAATGCTCGCCGGTACCGAATACAGCGAGTTTCTGTCAAGAGACTGAGACCAGTTTAATGCAAACAGCGTCAGCTTTATTGAGTCATGCAGCTGGATGGAGTAACGGTTGTACTACGGCGGGGCAGCGATCAGCGGCATAGTGTATAGTCAGTACCGATATCAGAGAAAGTGAAAACCGGAAAACTTTAACCCTTTCCCGTAATCAGAGCACAGGAGAATCAGTGTAGTTACATAGAGACAGAGGCAGATCACATCGAACACCCGCTGCCCATTCTGCCCAGTGTGTGCACCGCTCCAGCGCCGACACGCGGGTGGTGAGACAGAAGTGACCTGTGGCCCCCATCTTCCCCAGTGCGTTTCCCGAAGAAACCCAAACATCCCTTAAAACCCCAAGCGTAAACCTGCGTGACTGGATGTTTTTAATGTCTTCCGGATCTCACTCTTGCACCACGAATGCAAAAGACCCCGGGGCAGGACACATCTGTCTGTTCCCGACATGGGCACAGTTTTCTCAGGACTGCTTCCCTTATCAACGCGGTGCGATGTTCCTGGGTCAGTGGAGGACCATGGTGGCCGGAAGTCCTCGAAATGGTCTCCTAATCCAGCCACATTGCGGTTATTGTGAGAGTGGGTTATGATCCGTCACGTGTTGTTTACAGGGTGCCGAGGCCAGGCTGGGTGAACAGGCCAGTGCTGCGATTCCTGAACAGCGGTATGGGAACACGTTGTTAGCGGAGAGCGTGCCGAAAGCGGTGATTGATACGAAGCAAGGCGGGCGATCCAGGGCTCGTCCTCACATGAGTGGGCAATCCATTTCGCCAGTGGCAACGAACCAGACCTCGTTACTGAAAGGTGAAACAGAGAGAGGTGAGGGGAAAGTTCCTCAGTGCAACCGCTGTCCCTGATCAATTTATCTCATTATCCTGTACACACCTAACTCGCCATCTCTCATCTTCTTTCGCTGCAAGGAGAAATCGCCGAGTTCACTCAGTCGACCCTCATAAGCCATACCCCCAATGAAGGGAATATCCTCGTAAATCTCCTCAGTGCCCTTTCTATGGTTTCCACGTCCTTCCTGTAGTGAGGCGACTGGAATTGAGCACTGTACTCCAAGTGGGGTCTGAACATGCTCCTACATAGTTGCAACATTACCTCTCAGCTCTTAAACTCAACGCTGCGGTTGATGACGGCCAATGCACTGCATGTCTTCTTAATCACAGTCAACCTGCGTAGCAGCGTTGAGTGACATATGGACTTGGACCCTAAGATCCTTCTAATCCTTCATCCTGACACGAGTCTTACCGTTAATGTTATATTCTGCCACTATATTTGACCTACCAACATTAAATTATCTGCGAAACCTCACACTTATCTGGGTTGAACTCCATCTCCCAATTCTCAGCCCAGAATTGCATCCTATCAATATACCGCAGTAAACTCTGAAAGCCCTGCACACTATCCACAACGCCCCAAACCTTCGTATCAACAGCAAATATACTAACCCATTCCTCCAGTTCCCCATCCACGTCATTTATACAAATCAGGAAGAGTAGGGGTCCCAGTACAGATCCCTCAAGCACACCACTGTTCACGGACCTCCATGCAGAATATGACCCCACTACAACCACACTTCGTCATCTGTGGGAAGCCGGTCCTGGATCCCATGCCTGCTTATTTTCTCACTACATCCACTGCTCCAATGTGTTTAGTCACATCCTCAAAAAATTCAATCAGGCTCGTGAGACACAACCTCCCCTTGACAAAGCTATTCGGACTATTCCTAATGATATTACACCTCTCAAAATATTCATACATCCTGCCTGTCAGGATCTTCTCCATCAACCTACCAACCACTTAGGTAAGACTCACTTGTCTATAATTTCCTGGGCTTTCTCTACTCCCTTTCTTGAATAAAGGAACAACATCCGCAAACCTCCAATCGTCCGGAACGTCTCCCGTCTCCATTGATAATGCGAAGTTCATCCCAAGAGGCGCATCAATCTCTTCCTCCGCTTATCACAGTAGCCTGGGGTTCAGAATTCTTCCGTACATTTCCCTGAGAACATCTGTCTCCAATTATGCTTCCATTTCCCTGCCGGATAGCCTCGAATTTCCCCTTAGTTCAATTAGTCGTTTCCCTAACCTGTCAGTTCCTGTTCTTCTACAATGCTATGGTAAAGGAGATAGAATTGTGAACACTATCTCCAAAAGTTATGAGGCATGGGATAAGTGGAACCTTGGCTGCTTGGATTAAAAAAATGGTTTAAAGGATGAAAGCAGAAGGTAGTTGTGGAAGGGAAGTATTCTGCCTGGAGGTCGCTGACTAGTGGAGTGCCTGAGCGATCGGCCCTGGGATCCCTACTATTTGTGATTTTTATAAATGAACTGGAAATATAGGCGGAAGGATGGGTGAGTAAGTTTACGGATGACAAGAAGATTGGAAGGGTTGTGTTTGGAACGGTAGGTTGTAGAAGTTTACAAGAGGATATAGACAGGCTGCAGAGTTGGGCAGAAAAATGGCAGGTACATGGTGATGAGCTAACGGACAAATCAGCCATTATCTTATTAAATGGTGGGGCAGCCTTGATATGTCGGATGGCCTACACCTGTTCCTATTTCTTATGTTCTTAAGTTTAGTTCAAGAGGACTCGACTTAAACGTCACATAATGCATGCAGGCTGTTGGGAAGTTTCTTGATTGGTGAGGGAGCTAACGGTTTTTGTGCGAAGGAAACAGATTAGGGTTCAGGAACGAAACACCTGAGAAAGAAAGCAGGAAGAGCTCGATGGAACGAATAGTCCAATTCCGCTCCTCTATCCTGTGGCTCAGTAGTCTCATTCCATGCATTTTGACCATCGGTCCTTCACCCAAAGCCTTACAAAAGTGCCTATCGAAGCTAACGACCGTGTTATGTTCATTTAAAATCTTTGATACCTCGTTAAAAAATGAAAACCATCTAACGAAATGAGAATGAAAGGCCTCTTCCTCACAGATTCACCCAAGGCACCTTTCGAAATAAACTGCCTGCAGGCAAGATGGGCGTTGTAGAGAATTTTGCTATGCAGGTGAACACATCACAAAGTTGACACCAACTAACTGGACACAGATACACTGTATAGATACACAGATACGCAGTAGGCGCTGCCTACTCACTCCGAGAATGGACGAGGTCCGATCTGCTCTCCGGGCGCTCAGTGAGTATTCCACCCCGACCCCCGTGACTCTATGTGCTCCTTTCCGCTCTGTCACCGTGAAACAACGGCTTCATAGGTCACGACCGAAGTGTGATTTAATTACCGAAAGGGGCGTGGTGATGACCAGAGCGGGAATATGGTGAAAAAATACAAAACTAGATTGGACGGGAGGTAGAGAATGGGGGAGTGTCATTTCTGGTCAGGGATAGTATCACGGCTACAGAAAGGGAGGACACTGCAGGAGGATTGTCCCAGAGTCCGACAAGGTGGAAGTCAGAAATAGGAAGGGTGCTCTCTCGGCCTCTAAATAGCCCTCGGGACACCGAGGAGCAGATAAGCAGGCAGATTTTAGAATGGTGCAGGAAATGCAGGGTAGTAGTTATGGGTGATTTCAACTTCCCTCATATTGACTGGCACCTCCTGAATGCAAGGGAGATGCAAGGGATGAATTTGTCAGGTGTGTTCAAGAAGGATTCCTGACACAGTATGTGGACTGGCCGACGAGAGGCGAGGCTATACTGGATCTAGCTCTGGGTAATGAACCTTGTCAGGTGACAGGACTCTTGGTGTGGGAGCATCTTGGTGAGGGTGACCACAACTCCCTTAGCTTCAGCATAGCTACGGAAAGGAATAAAATCAAACGAAATGTAAAAGTGCTTAACGGGGGAAGGGCTAACTTTGAAGGGAAGAGGCAGGAACTAGCGAGAGTAAGTTGGAAGTAGATTTTCAAATTGGAAAGCGCAGAAGTAATGTGGGAGAAGTATAGGGACAACATGAGCTGGGCTTAGGATAGATTTTTCCCACTGAGGCAAGGAAAAAATAATAGGAAAAGGGAGCCGTTGCTGACGAACCATGTGAGACAACTCGTCAAGTGGAAAAAGGAAGCATATGTTAGATATAAGAATCCGGAAGTAGCAGGGGCTCATAGGAAACATAGGGTAGCCAGGATGGAGCTAAAGAAACGACTTAGGGGAGCTCGAAGGGGGCATGAGAAGGCCTAGGCATGTCGGATTAAGGAGAACCCAAGGCGCTCTATGCATATCTGAAGGATAGAAGGATGACGAGAACGAAGGTGGGACCGCTAAAGAATAAAGAGAGCAACATGTGCCTTGAGGCGGAGGATGTTGGGGAGGTCCTAAATGAATACTTTGTTTCAGTATTCGCAAGTGAAAAGGATCTTGATAAGGATGAGTTCGAAGTAGAGCGGGATTGTGTGTTGGACAGTGTGGAGATTAAGAAAGAGGTGCTGGATCTTCTTAAAAATCATTAATATTGATAAATCGCCAGGGCCGGATATGATACACCCCAGCTTGTTGTGGGAATTGAGAGGAGAGATCGCAGGAACACTAGAGAAGATATTTGAATCCTCTATGGCAGCAGGGGAAGTGCCGGAGGACTGGAGAATGGCAATTGTAGCTAACTTGTTTAAAAAAGGTAATAGGGAGAATCCTGGGAACTATTGACCTTTGATTCTTACGTCGGTTGTATGCAAACAATTGGAAAGGATTCGTAAGGTTAGGATCTACGAGCATTTGGAGAAGCACAGTCTACTCACATGGCTTTGTGAAGGGAAGATCGTACCGTACGAGCCTGATTGAGTTTTTTGAAGAGGTGACAAAATAAATTGGTAAGTGCAGGCAGTGGATGTGGTCTACATGGACTTTATCAAAACATTTGACAAGGTCACTCATGAGAGACTATTCCAAAACGTCATGAGGCATGGGATACGTGGAACCTTGGCTGTTTGGATTAAGAAAGGCTTTAAGGAGGAAAACAGAAGATAGTTGTGGAAGGAAAGTATTCTGCCTGGAGGTCGGTGACTAGTGGAGTGCCGCAGGGATCTGTCCTGGGACTTCTGCTATTTGTGATTATTATAAACGACCTGGATGCAGAGGCGGATGGATGGGTGAGTAAGTTTGCGGATGACAGGAAGATTGGAGGAGTTGTGGACGGAGCTGTAGGTTGTCGAAGGTTACAAGAGGATATAAACAGGCTGCAGAGTTGGGCAGAAAAATGGCATATGGAGTTCAATCCGGATAACTGTGAGATGATGCATTTTGGAAGGACAAACCAGAAGACTGAGTACAGGATTAATGGTCAGTTACCCAAGAGCGTGGATCTACAAAGCGACTTTGGGATTCAAATCCATACATCCCTCAAGTTCGCTGCACAGGTTGATAGGGTAGTTTTGAAGGCCTATGGGATGCTAGGCTTCATTAACAAGGGGATTGTTCAAAAGTAGAGAAGTCATGTTGCAACTCTCCAATTTCTGTTGAGACCGCACTTAGAGTATTGTGTTCAATTCTTATCACCTCATTATAGGAAGGATGTGGAAGCTACGGAGAGAGTGCAGAGGAGATTTGTCAGGATTTTACCTGGTTTGGAGAACAAGTCATATGAAGCAACGTTATAAGAGATGGGACTTTTCACTTTGGAGCATAGAAGAATGACCGGGGACTTGATAGAAGTCTACAAGGTTTCGAGAGGCATAGATAGGGTGGATAGTCAGTCCCTGTTTCCCAGTGGACCAATAGCAAACACTAGAGGGCATAGGTACAAAATTAAGGGAGGGTTGTTTCGGGGAGACATCGGGAGTAAGTTTTCTACACAGAGCGTTGTGAGTTCCTGCAATGACTCGCCAGGGATGGTGGTGGAGTCTAAAACATTAGAGGTATTCAAAGCCTTTTGGGCAGGCACATGGAATAAAGAAAAATAAAGAGTTATGGGGAAGTGTGGGGGTTTAGTACTTTTTTAAAGGAATATTTCGTTCGGCACCATGAAGGGCTGAAGGGTCTGTACTGTGCTATAGTTTTCTATGGTTCTAAAGGTTATGTCATTGTGTCCAATCTGCTGCAGTAGATATGTACTCATTTGAAGTAATATAGTCTGAATAAAGATGGTCAGCATGGTCTTGCCAATTGCAGGTCCTGTCTCAAGAATGTGATTAAATTCGTTTGGGTGCTGCGAACCAGGTTGCAGGTTTATACGATGATGGTGTATGTTATCAAGAGGTTTGATAAGATTCCTCATTGTGGGCCATTCAGAAAGTCATGTGACAGGGAATCCAGAGAATCTTGTCTGTGTAGGTAGGGAACTGCCTTGCCCGAGAAAGAGTGTGCTAGCAGTTGGAGATTATGCCACCTGGAGTTCAGTGAGATACTGTGTTCCGTAGAGATCTGATCAGAGACTCTTGGACTTTCTGAATTTTACAAAAGATTTTGTTGAGGAAATGAATAGACATAGATATCAGGCAAAATAAGGATGTTAATGGATAATGTGGTGGGTTGTCGCAGGTTACAATTGGGCATTGATGGGTGCAGAGCTGGGTTGAGAAATGGCAAGTCAAGTTGAGCATGGGGAAGAGAGAAGAATTGCACTTTGAAAGGTCGGATTAGAATGCAGAATGCATGGATTATGACAGGCTAGTTGAAAATATTGAGGAGAAGAAGATCTTTTAGCCTTCATATAATCTTTAATGTTTCCGCGCCATTTAATAGGGTAGTTAAGGATGTGTATGAATGGTTTGGGATAAACCGGCCGGGGAGCAAGTTCAGTAGTCAGGAGATACTGTTGCAGCACTATAAAACACTGGTTAAACCATATTTTAAATTTTGTACTACACTGTAGAGTGGAAAAAAATGCCAAGGGGAGGAAATTTTAAAGCGATTTAGGGCTATGTATAGGGGCAGCCAGCGGTGCGTTATTACCCATAGTGGTGAGTGTGTGAAACGGAATAGCAATGGTAGTGCTCTAAACACACACATTTGGGTCATTTCAGAGACTGTCTTAGCACACGGATTACGGAGAAATAGACGGCTCTGTAGGAGAGCAAGTTTAGAGTCGGTAAAACATCAAGGACCAAAGGGCCATCAAAAAGCTGTCCTGTTGAATGTTTTCTTATCTATGTACGTGATAAACTAGGATGGTCAGCACAGTTTATAATAGGGAAGATCATGCCTGGGTAACGTATCAGGAGCTCAAGATAGGGACCGGGGTCACTGACCACACCAGGTTCGTGGACTCATTAAAGATCGAAAGGAAGCTGTTCTCTTGAAGGAGCAGAGTGAGGAGAAATTTGTTTCTCTTTCCCGCCGCCGTAGAGCTCCCCACCCCCCCCCTCCCCCCGCCCCGACCGTGCATGAGCCCAAGCCTGGTACTTTAACGTCTCTGTTTCATCAACTAGCGCAATCACAGACACAATATTCCAATGCCCCTTACCCTGCCGGCATCGAGCTGAAGTCATACGATACCCTGATGGAGATGGTGGAAAAATAACAAAAAATCATTAATCGCCCGACATCGTGAAGTTAACAATCCACAATCCACATCTCACTCACACTCAACACTGATCCCTTCCTGATGTGCTCAGAGGCTGCACCGGGACACGTTGGATCTCCGGATTTAACATCAACGGAACTCCTTTCCTTAATTTACTCCAAACCAGAGAACCCTGCTGCAGTTCACTCTGGGCGCTAGCCCAGCTTACCGCTTTTCTCACATACACACACGATGCAGCAGTTACATCGTTTCACGTTTCGCAGGAGCAACTTGAAGACAGATGCGTCTGGAATAAGTAGCGTGCGATCACACTGATTGGTTTGAACTACAGGGTCTCCAATAGCTGCTAGAACATTAATGAACAGACAGGTAATGAACGCAATAACCTGTGTGAAATTAAATTTTGATCTCATTGGAAATTTCAACTTCCCCGTTACAAAAATGTACATTCTCAATGCAAGGCGATTAGATGGGGAGAATGTATTAATTGGATGATTTATTAAATGAATATGTGCACCGTCCAACGAGAGGAGGTGCCCGACTGAAAAGGCAAACATGAGTAAAGTTCCTTAAATTCGGATCAAACGGAGCAAATCAGGAGTATAACGAAGCCAGTAATGTACGGAAAAAAAGAATGAGGATAACCAAGAGGGGACGTGAGAGGTCCTTGCCAGGCAGGATCAGGATGAATTTAATTAAGCAACGTTCTATGCCAATGTCAGTATCAAATGAATAACTAGGGGCCGTGATTTTTTGGCAGTGCGCGAGGCTAGGTTTGCTTTAGTGCGGAACATGTGAGTGAAGTATTCACTGAGTATTTTGTTTCCGTTTTTATCTAGGTAAAAGACATGGAGGAGCAGCAGATCGGTTGTCAGTGTATAAATATGTTAGGTGTTTAGAGCAAAATTAGGAAAAAGACCTCGGGACTCGGAATGAATTTTCAGGTGAATAAGTCCCCAGGTCATGATGGGAGTTCCATAGGTTTGTGACGGAAGCAAGAGACAGGATTGCACGATCCTTGGAAAAATATCTTCTCTAGCCACATGCGAGATGCCAGAGGACAGGTGAATGGCTAAAGTTTTACATCTTCATGAAAAGCGAAAATAGGGAAATCCTGGAAACTATTTACCAGTGAGTCTCAGGTTAGTTCCATTCCAGTGAGATATTAATTATTTAATGGCCTTATTGAACCTGGAGTTTTAATTAGTGAAACACAGCAAGGATCTATACTGGGACCTCTTCTGTTTGTGGTGTGAATAAATAAACGGGATGTAGATGTAGACAGGTTGTTGATGATATCCAGAATTGATGGAGTTGTGGATCGTGTAGAAGGACTTGCAGAGCATCCAGCGCAACGTAGATCAGTTGCAGATATAGTCAGAAAAATGGTAGAAGCAGTTCAACCCAGATAAATGTGGGATGTTGTACCTTGGTAGGGAAAATGCAAGGAGAAAGTACACTCCAAGAGCAAAGACCCTTAACTGTGTTGAGTTCAGAGAGACCTTGGTGTCCAAGTTTAGAGCTCGTCGGTAACAGGTACACAGGTCGATAAAACGATTAAGGATGTTTAAGCAATGTTCGCTTTTATTAGTTGAGGAATTAGTATAGTTGCGAGAAGGTTATATCGTAAGTTTATAAATATCCGGTTCGTCTGCATCTAGAGTATTGCATACAGTTTTAGTCTTACTACCATGGGAAGGATTTTGAGGCTTTGGGCAGGGTGCAGAAGAGGATTACCAGGATGCTGCCTGGTTCAGAGGCCATGTGCTAACTTGAGAGATACAACAACTTGTGTTGCTTTCTTTGGAGCGGAGGGGGCTGAGTAGAAATTATGAGAGGCATAGATGGAATTCACAGTATCTTTTTCCCAGGGCAGAAATATCTAATATCAGAGGTTGTAGGTTGAGAGGGGTTAGGTTCGAGGGTGATGTGAGGGGTAACTTTTTTAACCCAGAGATTGGTGAATCCTTGGACTTACGGTCTGGTGAGGTGGTAGAGGCAAATAAATCAGAGGTTATAAGTGACGCTTAGATATGAAGCTCCATGATTGTGAGTAACGTGGAAGATTATGGACATTGTATAAGTTGGAGGGATTTGGTTTAGGAGAGGTTTTATTTACTCTTCAGTTCGGCACCATATTGTTGGCCGAGGGGCCTGTTGCAATACTGTACTCTTCTGTGTTCTATGTTCTATCTCTGCCACCCTTCCAGCAGCATGAAAGCAGACCCGATGTTGCGACGCCTTTGGTTCATTTAACTCCTCCTTACAGACGCAGCTTTCGCATTCCACTTACCCGCCAATGGAGACTTCTGCTCCCCAGAAGGATCTCCTATTTGAAAGACGTGAAGAAGTTAACAGAAATGGTTCAGTGAAAAACGCTCAGAGATAATGTGCAGTGTTCACTCAGCCTTCTCTCAGTGCACGGTGCGGGTTGAGGTGCTGCCTTTAAATGGGTCGGTACAGAAGGTCCATATTTTATGGAGACTCAGCAGTAAATAGAGGCTTAGGGAATGCGGGAATTGTCCGACCGAGCGCGTTGTAAATATTTTCGTAAAACTGTACATATATTACTATTACGCATTCTTTATTTACATAATTCATTAGGGGTCATATATAGGAGGTGCATAAATGGCATACGTGATATGTGAGTGCCTCACTAATAGAAAACTAAGTAGACAAGTTAACCGTACACCTCCGCATTTAATTTGATTATTTTCTAGAGTTAGTAAACATAACAGCACTGGATAGGAAGGCATCAATGTTGTGGGCAGAGAAGGGTAGTGTTACCCTGGGTAGATCTTTTGGTTCTCATAAAAAAGGACAAAAGTGTGAGCACAATTCCCGTGTTGCATCTGCAGGGAGTGGAAGTGTTGGCTCGAATGATTAGGGGACACCACAGCTGTGCAATATGTGCGGTCCAGAGGGGCCACAACATATCCAAAAAGACCACAGCATTACGTAAGAAAACAAACGTTAGACCCCAGGAATATTGGGTAAATTGAAAATGATGATGAAGAGGTTGGGATGGAGAACAGGAAAAATTACTATGGAGTGAAATGTGTTCTTAGCAGCTGCTTTCATTCAATAAGACGCCATTAATATGCTCGAAATGCACGAGATATCGGAATCAAAGCGAGTATTACGGCCATCACAAAAGAACAGATGGTGGGAAGATTGAACAGTCTGGAAGTGAGGAAATTACCTGGGTTAGATTAACTTCACGTCAGGCTTCAGGAAGGCACAGCGGAATACATCGTCGAGGCATTGTTAGGAAAAGTATCAGAAGATTATAAATGGTGAATGTGACTCTGCGCTTTTGACCAGGGGAGCGGGGAAGACGGCAGCCGCTTCGTGGGCAGTTATCCGACCTTGGCCACGCTGAGCTGCTTGAGAGTACTGCAAGTCTCACTTGAGGAAGTGAGAGCGCTGCGCTGGTTGCCCACAGAAAGCTGCGGGTGGTTCGGTGATCACTGTCGTTCCGCAGGGATCTACTCCATGTGATATTTATAAAAGATTTAGATGAGCAGGTGGAACGGTGAGTTAGGACATTTGATAATTGTACGAAGGTTGTTTCGTGGATAGTGCCCACGAAGACCCGGCAGGACATCTGCAAATTTTGACAAACTTCTATAGGTGTGTATTTAGAGTATCTCAACTGGCTGCATTACACCTTGCTGTATATAGACTGATCCCCTTGAACGGAATATCATTGAAAACGTAGTGGACACCAGCCAGTTCATCACGAATATTACCCCGCCTTCAACCGCGGAAAACTTCTGGATGGAGGCTGACGCAGAAATTCAGCATCCATCATCGAGGATCCCTGCAAGTCTGCTCATGCTGTATCCCCGCTGCTGTCATATTTAAGAAGGAACAGGCACCTTACAAACCACATAGCCTGGTTCAGGAACAGCAATCACTCCGGAAAATTAGGTTATTGAACCAGAAGAGATGACTTCACTCAGTTCACTCGGCCATTGCTAAACTGTTCTCAGAATCTATGGACACTCCCAAAGACTCTGTATCCGATAATCTCCATATCCATATTTATTGCTTACTCAGCTGTTATTATACCGATTTCTTATTTTCCATTTTGGCTTTCCTCGTGTTGTTCATTCCGTTCAGTGGTCGCTTATCTGTCTGTTGGCTGTAACATTACGAGAAGATTAGAAGAGCACAGGGCCGTAAGGTACAGGCGCAGAATGCGCCCATTTGGTCCATTGAGTCTGTTGCATCATTTTATCACAGCTGATCCATTTTGTGTTCCCTTTCGGCCACTATCTCCTGTCTTCTCACGTATCCCTTCAGGTCCTGACTAATCAGCATTCAGTGTAGCTGTGTCTGAAATATACTAAATAACTCGGCACAACAGCTGCCTGTGGCAACTAAGTCCACAGATTTACTCTTTCTAAAGGACACCCCTCTATTCTGCTGTTTCTTCTTGTCTTAGACTCCGGCACAATTGGACGTAAACCTTCAAATGATCTCTATCGAAAAGCTTTCAACCTTCCATGGGTTTGAATTCGGACACCCTCGCTCTTCTGACCTCCACTGAGTAGAGGCCGAGAGCAATCAGATGTTTCCCAGTGGCCACAAATTTTAATTCCACGTCCCATTCTCATTCTGATACGTCTATCCATGGGCTCCTCTACTGTCAAGATGAAGCCACACTCAGGTTGGAGGAACAACTCCTTATATACCGGCTGAGTAACCGCCAACATGATGGCATGAACATTGACTTCTCCAACTTCCGTTAATGCCCTCCTCCCCTTCTTACCCCATCCCTGGCATATTTAGTTGTTTCTTTTTCTCTCTCTTTCTGTCTCTCTCTGTCCATCACTTTGCTTGTTCTCCATCTCCCTCTGGTGCACCCCTCCTCCTTTCTTTCTTTCTTCCGAGGCCTCCGTTCCATGATCGTTTTCCTTCTCCAGCTCTGTACCACTTTCGCCAATCACCTTTCCAGCTCTCAGCTTTTCCCCACCCCCTCCGGTCTTTTCCTTTCATTTCGCATTTCCCCCTCCTCCCACCGCTTTCAAATCTCTTTGTAACTTTTCTTTCAGCTAGTCCTGACGAAGGGTCTCGGCCCGAAACGTCGACAGTGCTTCTCCTTTTAGATGCTGCCTGGCCTGTTGTGTTCCATCGGCATTTTGTGTGTGTTGTTTGAATTTCCAGCATCTGCAGATTTCCTCCTGTTTGTTTTTTACATGACAGTCCTTCCAATCCAGGACATATTTTCCTCAACCTCCTTTGAATTCTCGAAATTGTCAGCACATACATCCTTAGAAGAAACTGAGTACAAACTCCAAGTGAGTCCTCTTCAATGTTTTAGAAATCCTCAATATTACGTCCTTGCTTTCTTCTATGCTATTTCTCTTGAAATAGTTACTGACATTGTACTTTCCTTCCGCACCTGCGATTCGGCAAGGAAACTTGACTTTATATTCTTGCTCAAGGACACCCGAAATCCTTTACACCTCAGATCTTTGATTTTGTTTCTGCTGTTGGAAAGTATCCTACCTATTTATTTCTTCTGCCAAGTTACTTAACCATCAACTTCCTGACAAGTATTCTATCTGTCACTTGTTTGTGCATTCGTTTCATCTGTCTAAGTCTTTACTTAGTCCATTAATCTCCTCTAAACTGTCTGAAAGTCTACATATTTTGTATCATCTGCAAACTTGGCCACAAAGGTATCAGTTTATTATCCAATTCATGACACGAAACTTTAAAAGAAGCTCTCCAAGCACTGATCCGTGAGGACCAACCATAGTCATTGGCAGACAAACAAAAAAGGTTCCCTTTATTCGCACAATTTGCCTTCTGCCTATCCATGCTAGTATATTTTCTGTAATACCATCGGCACTTCAGTTGTTAAGCAGTCTCACGAGCGGTACCTTTTTGAAGGCATACTAAAAGTCCATGTATTTATCATCCCCCTCTGGCTATGTTGCTTCTTATTTTCTCAAAAAAAAACAAACAAAATAAAACAACAGATTTTCAAACAGGAGGTTCCCTTGAGGATATCTTGCTGATCAGGAGCTATTTTATCATGGGCCTGCAAGTTCGCCGAACTACATCCTTACCAACCGCTGATGTCGGGTTAACCTGTCTATAATTTATTTAAATGTACGCCTCTCTCTTCTTGAGGAGTTACGTGTCATTTGCAATTTGCCATTCCACCGCAAGCATGTCTGAGGATTTATTTCGGAACCAGGACAATTAGTGCCTCCACAATCTCTTCAGTTCCTCTTCAGAAACCTAGAATGTATGCCATCCCGAACAGCTGACATCCGCATTACAACTTTCCAAGAAATTTCTTCTTTGAAATGGCAACTTCTCACTTTTCTGCCCGCTGTGACTCTCTACCCCCGAAGCTTTACACAGTAACGTGTGATGCAAAATACTTGTTCAGTTAGTCCGCCTTTGCCCTGTCCCCCATTACTAAGTCTGCAGCTTTGTTTCCAAAAGTCCGATATCCACACCAGTCACTCTTGTACACAGTATGCATCTGAATAAACCTTTGACATCGTATTTAATATTATTGGGTAGTTCGTCTTCGCGTTCCAAATTTTCCTTTTCAATTAGTATTTATTTCTCCTCTGCTGGTTTTTAAATGTTTCCCTGTCTTCTAATTTCCCATTAATGTTTGCTCTACGATAAGACCTCGTTTTGAATTTTGTGTTGCTTTTGACGCCTCTTGACAGACATGGATGTGACTCATTTACTTTACAATGCTTCTCCCTCTGAAGGGTGTATATAACACACGCCTTTTTTTTTCGGAAAATCGGAAATTCGGAATTTTTTTTTCGGAAATGCCAGCCATTGCAGCTCTGCCTTGAAAGCTGCCGGTGCAGTTTTCCATTTAATTTTAGCCAACTCCTCTCTCATGCCACTGCAATTTCATTTCCTTCATGGTAATGATGACACATATCACTCTAGCTTCCCCGTCTCAAATGTCAGTGTGAATACATCTTAACGTAACTGGGAAGAAAATAACTTTTGGTAACGTGCATTATATTCTTGGCTAGTATGCCACCCAAATTCATCTCTTCCCTTTTCATCACTTTTAGTTGCCTTTTGCTGGATATTTTAAAAACAGCGGAATCATCCAATGTACCGCTCACTTTTGCTACCTTGTATGTCCTTTCCTTTTTGTAATGCAATCCTTACCGCCATTTGTCAGCCACGGTTGATTAGCCGTGCAACTTGATAACATTTTCCTCTGCGGTCCACATCTGTCCTGTGCCTTGGAAAATTAAAACCAGAAACATCATCTCTGATTTCCCGTCAAGTCAGCTAATATCTTCCTCCAATTCACCTCAGTAAGCTCCTTTCTCATGGGCCTTTATATCCCCTTAATTCATTGCGATACTGATTCATGTGAGTTACACTGGTCCCTCTCAAATTGTAGTATAAATTCAATTATATTATGAGCACTCTCTCCTGAAGTTTGTTTTTTTCCCTACCTTAATCTCCCTCATAAGGCCTGGTTTATTACACAACAACTAATCTAATATTGCCTTTCCCCGAGTAACCTACAGCTGCTTAAAAAAGCCATATCTTAGGTGATCGACAAATACCCTTCGTTGCTATCCCACAACAACCTTTTGCACCAATCACCTTACATGTTAAAGACCCTCATTTACACTTCTAATACTCATTTTCTAGCTCATTTTGCATTCTCAAAAACACGGCTAATATTTTGATTTCCGTAAATGCATCCCAAACAGCTTTTGTTTATACTCTTTCGGTTTCATAACTCCGCCTACAAAGATTCAACGGTCCAGGACTCTTTGCAACCTCTTTCTAAAGATGCATTACCAACCGATACAAACAGATCCATAACACGGCCTAATACTCCCTGGTTGTCCTTTCAACACAGAGTATATCTTTTGATGTTCAGCTCCCAGCTATTGTGTTCTTTCAGCCACGACCAATCCCAAATTTCGGCACAAGTTCATCCACGTTATTCTGAATGGCACGCGCATTTAAATGCAGCACCTTCCGTCCTGCATTCTTCGCCCTTTGGAACTTTGCCTCAGTGCCTGAATTTAACTCTTTGTTCTGTCTGCATTTGTACGCAACCATTGACATCTCCTTCCTCACGTTAATGCTACAAACAGCATCTACATATAAACCCGTGGGCGCATCCTCAGCAAGACATCCTGTTTCCCGTTCCACAGCCATCTTAGTTTACACAACTTCCAACGGCTCTGGTAAATCTGAGAAAGTCAATTGTTTTCTCTAGATTCTCAGAAATGCTTCAACAAGTTGCCGCCCATGAAGAAGCTCAGGGAGCAAAGTGCGCTTGGTGTTACTGAAGCGCACCCGACCTTATCCGTCAGTTTGAGCAGCCACCCGATACAGCGGAACTGTAGCTTGATTGATCGCCCCGCCCAGAGTCACAGAGTCCGATTTCAACTTACTCGCCACTGGTAAGGGCTCCCGCAGACGTGCGTATGCTACGTTTTCTGAGCCTGTGGGGAAAAATAGAAATGATTATATCTCCGTGATCTGGAATCCGTAATCCGCTTCCCCTGTCATCAAACCATCCCCTTTTGGCCATTTCCCGGTCCTGCTACCCACGGCAACCTGCATTTCTGATTCGCTGCCAAATTTTTCCAGCATGTCTGCCTGAAAAGGGATCCGTTTGAAGCATGCGAAGTAAACAGAGGACGAGAGGACCTGACAACCGGACGGGATGCTCAGCGAGGCACAACTGCGACGGACAGTGAGCAGAGGGGGGAGCCGAGAGTGGGGCCAGAGCTCGGGTAAGTTATTAAGCAGGGCGGCAGGCTGAGTACATGAGCTGGGTTGAAGGGCTGTCTGTGGATGACCATGCAAAACCTCGGCAGCGTTCTTTGTTCACAGGAGACAGTAGCTGTGTGATTGTCAAGTAACGTAACGGGAATGCACAGCAAGGACAGAGTTCACCTGTGTCAGTTTCCCCACAGTATAACCATATAGCAATCACAGCACGAAAACAGGCCATCTCGGCCCTTCTCGTCCATGCCGACGCTTACACTCACCTAGACCTACTGGCCCGCACTCAGCCCATAACCCTCCATCCCTTTCCTATCCATAATCCGATCCAATTTTGCTTTAAATGACAATACCGAACCTGCCTCTACCACTTCTACTGGAAGCTCATCCCACACAGCTACCACTCTCTGAGTAAAGAAATTCCCCCTCGTGTTACCCGTAAACCTTTGCCCCCTAACTCTCACCTTATGTCCTCTTGTTTGTACCTCCCCTGCTCTCAATGGAAAGAGCCTATCTACGTCAACTCGATCTATCCCCCTCATTATTGTAAGTACCTCTATCAAGCCCCTCTCAACATCTAACGCTCAGAAGAATAAATACGTAACTTTTTCAACCTTTCCCTGTAACTTAGGTGCTGAAACCAAGTAACATTCTAGAAAATCTTCTCTGTACTCTCTCTACTTTGTTGATATATTTCCTGTAATTCGGTGACCAGAACTGTAACACAATAATAAGAAGAGGACAGCCAAACACGACAGACACACGGTCACCGGGTCTCTGGCACTAAGGGTTTTGCAGTGGCTCAGAAGAGCAGATTGGTGAAGCTGACTGCAGTGTGATAGAAGACTCCACAGTCAGAGGAACAGAGACGAGATTCTGTGGGCACTATTGCGATATCCGGATGATAAGTTATCTGTCCATTCGCGGGTAAGTGATGTCTCAGTTAGGGTCCAAGAGAGAAACGATGTCTTAAGAGTAGATAAGCACAAATGGCTTATTAAGACGAATAGACAGAATGGAGAGGCAGCGCCTCTTCCCCAGGGCACCATTGCTCAATACAATAGGACATGGCTTCAAGGTAAGGGGAGGGAAGTTCAAGGGGGATATTAGAGGAAGGTATTTTACTCAGAGAGTGGTTGGTGCGTGGAGTGAACTGCCTGAGTGAGTTGTGGAGGCAGATACACTAGTCAAATTTAAGAGACTACCAGACAGGTATATTGAGGAGTTTAAGATGGAGGGTTATAGGGGAGGCATGGTTTAAATTTCGGCACAACATTGTGGTCCGAAGAACCTGAACAGTGCTGTATCGTTCTATGTTTCTATGGCATAAAGAGACACAATAACGAAGTCCTGCAGAGAGAGTTTAGGGGGGCTCGATAGAAAGTTGACAAACTGGACCTACAGGACAGTATCCTCTCGATTGCTGTACCACATGGACAAGCCGAACCAGGGGTGCGTGAAAAGTGCTGGCTGATGAGCAGGATTTTCGAGATCTTGAATATAGAGATTCGCGGTATATTTTCTGAATTTATGGAGCGATCGATCAATAAGCAAGTATACATAAACAGAAATAACTTTCAGACAGGAACGCAAGTAAGTTTAAAACAATATGCAGACTTTTGAGCAAGTTTTCTTCGAATTGGCCATTCGATGTCGTAGTGCATTAAAAGAGCTGTTTTTTTATGCAACCCTCGCTTCGCCTAGCGGCGTAATATAATGGGTGATAAACCCCGGCCCGGGAAAACGTAAGGAATCACGTTTGGGTGGATGCTGTGCGATGGGTGCCCTGTTACAGAACAGTGCCCGAAATAACAAACAGTGCACAATATGCCATTAAACGATTGAGCTTTATAACTGTTAGTTTGACTATCTGGTTAGTAGAGAAACGAAATAAAGGAAAAATAAACAATCTTATTAGACTGTCAGTGCGCAAAGTTGAAGCTCAGTCACAGGCCGATCGTTTAACATTAACTCCTTCCGATCGTCGCTGCCATTTGGACCCTTGCTCCCAGTCCACCCCGTCCGGCGGTCTACCAAATATCTCCGTTTGTGCCTTCCCCCCTCATGTCCCTGCATCGCTGGCAAAAGCAGGGCGAAATAAACTCCTACCAGATTCACAACAGAGTGCAACAAAATCCCGAATGGTTAACCAGCATACAAACGTCGTAGAACCATACAACATTACAGAACAGAAACAGATCACGTGCCAATTCTTGGCTGTGCCGAACCATTTTTCTGCCTAGTCCCAACTACCTGCACCTGGACCATATCCCTCCATGCACCTCTTATCCATGTACCTGTCCAAGTTTTTCTGCAATGTTAAAAGTGAGCCTGCATTCACCACTTCAACTGGCAGCTCATTCCACAATTCCACCACTCTCAGTTTGAAGAAGCCCCCCCATGTTACCTTTTAAATTTTCTCCCTTCACCCTTAACCCATTTCCTCTGTTTTCTTTCTCCCCTAGCATGTGAAAAAAGCCTATTTGCATTCACTCTATCTATACCCAATATAATTTCATATACCTCTCTCAAATCTGCCCTCTTTCTTCTGCGTTCCAGGGAATGAAGCCCTAACCCAGTCAAACTTTATCTGTAACTCAGTTTCTCAAGTCCCGGCAGCATCCTTGTAATCCTTCACTGCACTGCTTTATCCTTATGGATATCCTTCCTGTAATTTGGTGACCAGAATTGCAAAAGATACTCCCAATTCGGCCTCACCAATGCCTTATGCAACCTCACCATAACAATCCAACTCCTATACTCAATACTTTGATTTATAAAGGACAACGTACCAAAAGCTCTTTTTACGACCCTATCTACCTGTGACGCCAATTTTAAGGAATTTTTACCTGTATTCCCTGATCGCTCTATCCTGCTGTCCTCCTCACTGCCCTACCATTGTATGTTCTACCTTGGTTTGTCATTCCAAAGTGCAATACCTCAAACTTGTCTGTATTAAACTCAATCTGCTATTTCTCAGCCCATTTTATGGCTGGTTCAAATTCCTCTGCAAGCTTTGAAAACCTTCCTTACTGTCCACTGCATTTCAAAACTTTGTATGTTCAGCAAATTGGAGGATCCAATTTGCCACATTATCATCCAGATCATTGATATAGATGACTAATAACAATGGACCCAGCACTGATCCCTGTGGCATACCACTAGTCACAGGCCTCCACTCATAGTAGCAATCCTCCACTACCACTCTCTTGCTTCTCCCAATGAGCCAATGTCTAATCCAATTCATCATCTCACCATGTGTACCTAGCGACAAGAAATATTGAAAACTAACCTCCTATGCGGGACCTAGTCAAAAGCCTTAATGAAGTCCATGCAGACAACATCCACTGCCTTCCCTTCATCCACTTTCTTGGTAACCTCCTCGAAAAAGTCAAATAGATTTGTGAAACATGTCCCACCACGCACAAAGCCAATTAACCCCTCAATCACACTTAGAACCATAGAACATTACAGTACGGAAACAGGCCGTTAGGCCCTTCGTGGCTTTGCTGAACCATTTTCTGCCTAGCCACAATAACCTGCACCGAGACCATTTCCCTCCATACCCCTCTCATCCATGTACCTATCCAAGTTTTTCTTAAATGTTAAAAGTGAGCCTGCATTCACCACTTCAACTGGCAGCTCATTCCACCCCACTACTGTGTGTGAAGAAGCTTCCCATAATGATCCCTTTAAACTTTTCCCTTTTCACCCTTAACTTATGTCCTCTGTTATTTTCTCCCAAGCCTCAGTGGAAAAAAGTCTGCTTGGATTCACTCTATCTGTACCCATCATAAATTTAGTCTCCCCTCATTCTTCTACACTCCACGGAATAAAGACCTGGCCTATTCAACCTTTCTCTTTAACTCATCTTCTCAAATCCTGGCAACATCCGTGTAAACCTTCTCTGCACTCTTTCAACCTTATTAATATCCTTCCTGTAATTAGGTGACCAAAACAGCACAGAATACTCCAAATTCGAACTCACCAATGACTTATGCAACCTCACCATAACATTCCAAATATTATACTCAATTTTTTGGTTTATTCAGGCCAATGTGCAAAAAGCTCCCTTTACGACCCTGTCAATCTGTGACGTCTCTTTTAGGGAATTATGTATCTGTATTCACAGATCCCCCTGTTCTACTGCACTCCTCAGTTACCTTGTATGTTCTATCTTGGTTTGTCCTTCCAAAGTGCAATACCTCACACTTAGTCTGCATTAACCTCCATCTGACATTTGTCAGCCCATTCCTCCAACTGGTCAAAATCCCCCTGCAAGCTTTGAAAACCTTCCTCACTTTCCACTACACCTCCAATCGTTGTATGATCAGCAAATTTGCGGATCCAATTTGATCTGGATGACAAATAACAATGGACCCAGTACTGATCCCTGTGGCACACCAATAGTCACAGGCCTCCACTCAGAGAGGCAATCCTCCAATACCACTCTCTGGCTTCTCCCATTGAGTCAATATGTAATCCAATTTACTACCTCACCATGTATACCTATCGACTGAATCTTCCTAACTAACCAAGACAACATCCATTTCTTTCCCTTCATCCGCTTTCCTAGTAACCCCCTTGAAAAATTCTAATAGATTGGTTAAGCATGACCTACCACACACAAAGCCGTGTTGACTCTCCCTATTAAGTCCCTGTCTATCCGAATGCTTGTACATCTATCTCTTAGTAACCCTTCCAATAATTTACCTACTACCAACAACAAACTTACTGGCCTAACATTTCCGGGAATAACTTTAGAGAATTTGATAAACAGCAGAACAACATGAGCTATCCTCCAATCCACCGACACCTCACCCGTAGTACCGACATTTTAAATTTCTCTGCCAGGGCACCTGCAATTATAACACGAGTCACCTTTAGGGTCCGAGGGAAAAACCTGTCAGGTCCTGGGGAGTTATGAACTCTGATTTCCCTCAGGATAGCAAGCACCTCCTCCTCTTCAATCTGTATAGGTTCTATGACGTCCCTACTTTTTTTGCCTGGTTTACATTGACTTCATGTCAGTTTCCTTAAGAAATACAGACGCGCAAATAAAAGACCATTTAAGATCTTCCCCATTTCTTTTGGTTCCACATATAGCAAACCACTCCCATCTTCAAGAGGACTAATTTTATCCCTTACTATCCTTTTGTTCTTCATAATTCTGGAGAAGCTCTTTGGATTATCCTTCACTTTGACAACCAAAGCTACCTCATGTCTTCTTTTAACTCTCCTGATTTCTTTCTTAAGTGTTCTTTTTTCTGCACTGTTTATATTCCTCAAGCGCCTGATTTGCTTTCTGTTCCCCATACATGTCATACATTTCTCTTCTTCTTAATCTTAGATTTAATATCCCTAGAGAACAAAGGTTCCTGTTCCTTATTCAGTTTGCCTTTATCCCTCTCGGGAACATACAAGCTCTGCATTCTCAAAATTTCTCCTTTGAAGGTCTCCTTTTTACCAACGACATCTTTGCCAGAAAATAACCTGTCACGCTTGTTAGATCCTTTCTACAAATTTGTCCTTTTTCCAGTTTAGAACATCAACCCGAGGACCAGATCTATCTTTACCAATGATCAAGTTAAACTAATGGTGTTATGATCACTGGATCCATAGTCTTCCCCTACACACACTTCCATCACCTGCCCTAACTCATTTCCTAATAGGAGATCTAATATTCTATCCACTCTAGTTGGTACCTCTATATATCATTTTAGAAAACTTCACTGAACACATTTTACCAACACTAACCCATCTAACTCTTTAACAGTATGGGTGTCCCAATCAATATGTGGAAAATTAAAACCCCCTGCTATAACAACTTTATGTTTCCTGCAGTTGTCTGCTATCTCTCTGTAGATTTTCTCCTCCAATTCTAGCTGAATATCGGGTGGTCTATAATAGAACTCCATTAATGTGGCCATAACTTTCTTGTTTCTCAGCACCACCCATATGACCTCGGTAGACAAGCTCTCTAATCAGTCCTGCCTGAGCACTGCTGTAACATTTTCCCTGACAAGCAATGCCACAACTTCCACCCTTCATTGTTCTGCCAATTATCACGTCGGAAACTTCGGAACTCTGGAACATTAAGCTGCCATTTCTGTCCGTCCTGTAGCCAAGTTTCGCTAATAGCTACAATGTCGTAATTCCATGTGTCAATCCATGCCCTCAGCTCCCCACAATACGACTCGCATTGAAGTAGACAGACCTCAGAACATTATTATCACCACACATAACGCTTCTATTTGTGACTTTGCATGAACTTTTAACATCATGTATTTTCA
Organism: Hypanus sabinus; assembly: GCF_030144855.1. Classification (NCBI taxonomy): domain Eukaryota; kingdom Metazoa; phylum Chordata; class Chondrichthyes; order Myliobatiformes; family Dasyatidae; genus Hypanus; species Hypanus sabinus. The sequence goes on along the minus strand of NW_026779051.1, from coordinate 815,544 downwards.
CCCCGCTCCAATATCTGGTCTGGCACTCTGGTTCCCATCCCCTTGAAATTCCAGTTTAAACCCTCCCCAATAGAACTAACAAACCTCCCTGCAAGGATATTCGTCCCCCTGTACTTTAGGTGTAACATGTCTCTCTTGTACAGTCCCATCTGCCCCAGAGGAGGTCCCAAATGATCCTGAAATATGAAACCTTGCCCCTTACACCAGTTTCACAACTACGTGTTCATCCACCAGATTATCATTTTCTTACCCTCACTGGCACGTGGCACAGGTACCAATCCTAAGATTACAACCCTCGATGTCCTGCTTTTTTACCTTCCTACGAAGCTCTCTGTACTCTTCTCTTCAGAGTCAGCTCACTCTTTCTTGCTACGTGAGCGGTACCGATGTGTACCATGACATCTGGCTGATCACATTCCCATTTCAGAATGCCGTGCAGGCGATCAGAGACATCCCAGACCCTGGCACCCGCGAGGCAGCAAACCATCCTTCTCGGGGGTGGCGGCCGTCCTAACCTCTCCCGCCGTGGGCCCTGGAGTCGTCGTGCCTTTTGGCAAAGTCGTCTTACTGGGTGTAAGCTCAAAGTCGGGCTCTAGGTCAACCTGCACCTCCTGTCCCAGGGGCAACAGCCAAGTCCGATGGAAAATCTTGACAGGTCCTTTCCCCTCCTTTGGATTCAATCAGAAAACTTGTAGGTTTGGCATCAGACTCTCCACCACATAGGGTGTGGCCGCCCAGCGGTCAGCCAACTTGTGCTTTCCAGGCAGTCCCAAATTTCTCGGCAGGAGTTTGGAGAACCTCACTTTTTGATCATGCCGCCTCTTCTTTCCTCGATTCTGCTTGGCGGCCGCGACCCCAGACAATTCATAAACCCTTTTCAGATCTCATAGCAGACATATTCTTCAAATAACTTTTCGGTGGTAAATCACCCTCGTCAGTCTCAAAACAAAATTGAATGGGCTACCTCGCCTCGGGCCCAAACATCAGATACTATAGCGAGTACTCAGTAGCTTCACTTTGTGTACAATTATAACTGTGAACCAGATGCCCAGTATGTTGACTCCGCACTCTCTTCTCGCTGTTCTCCAGGGTCCCGAGCATGTCTAGCAACGTCCGATTGAACCTTTCAGGCTGACGATCGCTGTGAGGGTGATACGTCGTGGTCCTAAACTTCTCGACTCCAAGCATTGCCAGTAACTCATAGATGAGTCTGCTCTCTAAGTCCCGTCCCTGGTCACTATGTATCCTCCTGGGAAAGCCACAATCAAAGAAATACTTCTCCCATAACACTTTTGCCACCGTCGTCGCGCTCTGGTCCTTGGTAGGAAAAGTCTGAGCATATCTGGTGTAGCGGTCCGTGATGACCAAGACATACGCCGTGTTGCTGGCATCGGGTGCTATTGACAGGAAATCCATGCACACCAGGACGAGCAGCCCTGCACTCTGCAATTGGGACAAAGAAGCTGCCGGCCTAGGCACTGTCTTCCGTCATATGCAGCGAATGCACGGCTCGATTTCAATCAGTCGGTCCGGGGATGACCTGACCTGGTATTAGATGTTTTCTTCAACTTGAAATGAGGCCATCCGTTCAGTAATGGAGGCACAGAAGCGTGCTTCGACTTCTTTGCCTGAGCCATGTCTTTCTTTTCGACCACTGTCCAAATAGTGCAATTGCCCGGTACATTTCGCTGAGCAGAACTCAAATCCGGCAGCTGATCCGTCTTCATCGCAGTCCGATGACAGTAAACTTGGCGAATGGCGTTATCAGAAGCTGTTCAGTTGATCCACCGCACGATCCTGCCTTTCTTTTCCCTCTGCCTTCAGGGTGATGGCAAACTGACATGTGGCCTTCACTCCAGGTTCAGGAATGTTATCCCACTCTGCGTCCCTCATGCACCTTAAAAAAACTTTTGAACGTCATATGTGTGCGGTACATACGGCAATCGGATTTCCGCAAAATCCACCACCGGCGCCTGTGTCAGCAGCTCCTTCAGCGACTGAAAGGGCTCCTCGCAGTTTACATCCAACCTCTGTGCAGAGGGCTCCTTTCAATGTTTCGCTCTCCCTTTCTTCCCCAACAGAGAGTAACCACACAGAAGCTGATTCAATGTGTGACTCACTTTGGAGTCGCCCTTCACGAATCTCCGATAATAACCACAGAACCCGAAGAACGAGCGCAGAGCGTTCACAGTCGGAGCCCTTGTCCAAATGGTCACCGCTTCATCTACGCCGGGTCTGTAGCTGTTCCATTCTGTGAGGTTGTGTCAGACACAGCTGCCAGACGCTTAGCAGAACTGGCACATGTCCAGGTAACGTTTTAACCCTTCAGCTTTCAGGCGGCCGAGATCCTTCAGTAGCCTCGCTTTATGTTCTTCCAATCTGAATCCAAATACTATGAGGTCATCGATATACAACAACACCTCAAGCAGGTTCATATCCCACGCAGTCTTCTCCATGAACCGCTGGAAGTTTGCAAAGGCTCCCAATATGTCCTGGTGCATCATTTCGAACTGGAATAATCCCAGGGAACATATAAATGACGGCATCAGTCATCGGGATCTGGTAATATCCACTACTCAAATCCAGCACACTGAACCACTTCGCACCTCTCAGACAGGCCAGCGCGTCGTCGACACTCGGGACGGTATACTGGTCACGGACGGTGCGGTGTTCAGAGTCCTGTAGTTCACACACATGCGTACCTTCCCGTTCTTCTTCTGGGCCACTGCTACTGGGGCGCCCTGGGGCTTCGGGAAACAGTGATGATCCCAGCTTCCTTCAGCTTACACAAATGCTGCCGCACGTCTTCCACGTCTGCAGTGGTCAGTCGCCGCGACCTCTCCATAAACGGTGTGTCCTCGGTCACCCGCAGAGTGTGTGCAGTCTCTTGCAACAACCAACATCATGCTCGCCAATGGAAAAGACACCTTTCCTCTTCAAAATCATCTCTACAAGACTCCTTTCCTTAACCCTGCGGCACCGGACATTCCCCCGAGTTGAATTTCAGCTCCGCCCACGCGTTTTCCAATAGACTCTCCCCGGCGAGCCTCACAGTGACACTCGACATTACCGTCATCGGGAATAAAATGTGCGAAGGAGATGCACAGATTGAAGGTGACCTCCCTATTCGTGGTGTTCCTGAAAGTCACTGCCATCCTGCTTGCCTGTACAAACGAGGTCTTCTGTAGTTCGGAACTCACCAATACCCAAGCAGCATATCCGGAATTCCCCTCGTGATCTTCCGGAACATCCACAAAGAGGGTTTCGCTCTCAGGCACTCCGGGAAATTTGGGGGTCCCCATCACCCTCTGTACTACCCGGGGCGGTACCACTATTAGCTTCGACTGGCTGAACCACACAGTCCCTTGTTTAAATTAGGTATCCAGCCCAATGCTGCCACGCACTTTCACAAAAGCAGCTCGAAACATTGGGTCCACCAGAGGACCATACAAGTATTGAAACGCCGCCCTTCTCAACAGGTTCCGGACAAAACAGCACCAATGTATCAAGAACCTCAGGCAATCCCACATCGGTCTCCAAGAATTCCAGTTTCACTGACAAATAAACGTCGTATCGATAATCACCAGCACTGAGACCCCAAATCTACAGTGCGTCGAATGGTGTCAAGGGTAAATGCGTCAGATACCGTTCGGCTTTATCGTAATTACACTCTGTCCACAGTGAGACACTGGAGCGTGGAAACACTAAGCCTTCAAGAATAGGATCTGTTGCTTTGGGGAATTCTTGTTACATTGCTGGGAATGTGTTCTGCAGAGACACCAGGCCGCCCACTCTCAGTGTCTCCTCTAGGTTTTCACTACGACTGTCCCTGCTGAGGTAATTGCATTGTGTACCCCTTCGGGAATCCGCCCTCGTCAGCTGCATCTAATGGGGGCGGGGTCACAACCGCTGATCACAAACGACGTATCTCCGATCTCAACTCTCCCATAATCTCATCAACGTCTCCCCGGGGTAGGGTATCTGTGGTCACTTCACCGCAGGGGACAACTACCGAGGATTGTACCCGGCTGACTGCGTCCTCCCGCGCTTCCGCCGCGTTCTCCTCTTTCCGGACCTCTCTGATCAGCTCAATAAAAGATGCAGGGCGCGTCTTTTGAGCCTTTCGGAGACGCCACGCCATCCGGTCATAGGATAGGGTGCCCCTGGCTATCTGGTCCGTTCTTAACACATCCAACTCACCCTCCCGAATGACCACTCTGCGCCGCAAGCAATTTAGCTGCCTCTGCAGACGAAAAATAAAATCAGAACGCTTCTCTCCCTTCTCCTGACGCATGTTTTGAAACCACACCTTGAGCTCCAGTGGGCCTCCAGTCGGACCAAAAGCATGGTACAGTGCTTGCTTGTAGATAATTGACAGCTGTCCTTACGGCATAATTTAACCTGACGGCTCCCACAACGTCAGCGTCCCTCCCATTCAATCGTTCAACCATTCATCATCCTGCACTGCCAGTCATTAATAACTGAGAGTACCTTCCGCCCTCATCTCAGGAGTGGGCGTTAATTCAGTGCATAGGCGGAACCTGCCACAGCTGGGTCTTTTAATTTGATTTCTGCATTTATTCTTCAGAGAATTAAGGGCGGATATTCTTACACTTCCCGTGGGACGTGGTCTATTTAAACATTCCGAAGCCGAGCACTCTTTCCTCGCACTCCTCAGAAAGAATAGAACCCGCCCCCAGCCACCTCAGCGCTGGTCTGCATTAAACCGACACCTGCGCCACTTATTCATCAAACCTCCACTGAGAATTGCAACCTTAAGGGTATTAACAGCGGAATTAACAAACCATCTGGAGTACGAAAATCAGCCCCACTAGTTCATTGCTCAGGGCAATCGCACGCTTCCAACGGAATCAATCCAAGACGAGCCCCCACACTTGTAAATCTCACTTCGCCTAGCAGCTTAATAGAGGGGCTGATAACCCCCGGCCTGGCCAAACTTAAGAACTCTCCTTTGGGTGGATGCTGCGGGGTCTGTCCCCTGTTACCAATCAGTACTCCGAAATAGCAAACAATACACAATATGCGTCTAAACAATTAAGCCTTATAACTCTTCCTTTGTCTATCTGGTTAGTAGAGAAACGAAATTAAAAAAAAAAGAAAAAAAAATATATATATCGTATTAAACAGTCTGTGCGTCAAGTTGCTGCTCGCTCATCGGGCAACCGTTCAAAATCGACCTCCACCAATCGTCGCTATCCTTCGGACCCTCGCTCCGAATCTGCCCCGTCCGGAAGCCCACCAAAGAACATATAACAATCACAGCACGGATACAGGCCATCTCGGTCCTCCTAGTCCGTGCCGAACGCTTACTCTCACCTAGTCCCACTTACCTGCACTCAGCCCATAACCCTCCAATTCTTTCCTGTCCATATACTAATCCATTTTTTAATGACAAAATGGAACCTGCCTCTACCACTTCCACCAGGAGATCGTTCGACATAGCTGCCACTCACTGAGTAAAGAAATTCCCCCTCGTGTTACGCCTAAACTTTTGACCCCTATCTTTCAACTCAATGTTTTCTTTAATCTTCCCTACTCTCAATGGAAAAAAGAAACCTATCCACGTCCCCCTCAACCCTTTACTCTCCAAATAATAAAGACCTAACTTGTTCAACCTTTCTCTGTAACTTAGGTGCTGAAACCCAGGTAACATTCTAGTAAATCTTCTCTGTACTACCTCTATTTCGTTGACATCTTTCCGATAATTCGGTGACGAGAACTGTACACAATACCCCAGATTCGTCCTTACCAATGCCTTGTACAATGTATAGGAGTTGTACATCCCTACTCCTATACTCAATGCTCTGAAAAGGCCTGTTGTATTCATGATCTCTGTTTCCAGCCTGTCAGCCATTCCGTTATCATTTAATTGTATCTTTCCTGTAACATTATAGGAGGTTATCTAGTTAAGCAGCATTATTTTTGGCACCTTAACAAATGCATTCGGAAAATCAGTGTAAAATCTCTGTCATGACTCTGGTATGTAGTACATCTGGCTAAAGTGAATTACGCTACTTAAATCCCAGCAGTTTCCATGGCACCTGTTACTTTCTGATCGCAACTCGACTCACGCATGCTCCCGATCATTCACAGATCTCTGGTACTCTGCTGGTGTCTTCCACGATGAAGAATGATGCAGAGTACCTGTTGGACATCGGCGATTCCTTTGCCCCTATTACTTCCGCACCCGCATCATTTTTCAGTGTTCCAATATCAACTCTAAATTCCATTTTCTTTTATATAACTTTAAAAAAATTTAAAAACCGTCTTTTAGTATCCTGGCTATATCGTATTTTCTAGTTTACTCTTATATGTCAACATATCCCTTCACATAGCTTTTTATATTTTTTTAGAAACTAAGCATCCTAATCCTCCAACTGTCTTCTCACTTTTGTTTCCTTAACTGCCCTTTCTTTAGCTTTCATGCAGTCCTTATCGTCCATTAGCTGCCACCCTGGCCACTTGTGAATCTCTCCTTCTGTGGTTCATATGTATCCTGCGTCTTCTGAGACACTACTCTATTTTTTATTCATTTCATGTCCGCCGGTAAACGCTCCGATATTCCCCTCCAATCCACCTGCTTAAGCACCTCTCTCATGCCCCACTACAAACCTTTATTCCTGTGCAATACTGCTACATGTGAGTTAAACTTCTTCCTCAGAAATTTAAGTATAATACAAACATAATACAATCACTGTGTCCTCGGGGTTCATTTCCCTTACGCTTCCGAATAAAACCTGAGTTGTTACAGTAAATCCAGTACAAAATAATTTTCCTTGAGTACGCCCGAGCACAAATATATTTGTTCTCTTTCAGGTTGCTAACTCCGCCTACAAATTATCCACTTTCTTTCTCACCTCTTTCTAAAGAATTAATGTCCTCTGATATCAACAGGGCCACACCACCGCATACGCCTTCCCGTCTGTCCTTTAAATACAAAGTATATTCATAGATGCTAAGCTTTCTACCGTGGCCTTCTTTCAGCCGCTACTTAATGACGCAGACGACGTCATAGCGACCAAATTCTGGTTGCACCACGAGTTCCCCTTCTTCTGTCCAAGAAAAGAACTTAAATTCTGCATTAATTTTTCAACTCGAATCTGAAGGCTGCCGGGATCAACATGGGGAAACTTCAATCCTGAATTCTTTGCCCATTGCACTTCGTCTCAGTGGTAGAATTTAACTCTGAGCTCTGTCGGCATTTTTAATCAATCATTGAATTTTCCTCCCTTACAAACATATTACACACATCCTGTACTTGTAACTATGCGGGCTCTACATCAATCGTATCATACTCAATCCCTGAGAACTGCCATATTCATTTTACCACGCCCAACAGCCCAAGTAAACCTGACCAAAAATAAAAGTCAATTGTTGTTTTCTGCGGCTTTCGGAAACCCTATAACAAGGTGACGCATATGAGATGGCTTAAAGAGCTAAATTACATGGTATTACGACAGCGCTCCTGACATTACCGTCATTTTGAGCACCCGCGCGATACAGCAGCACTATTGGTTCATTTTTCGTCCCGCGCATAGTCACTGTCTTCGATATCCATTTACCTGTCAAGGCGAGTAGGCACCGGAGGTGCAGTTGTGGTATCTTCGTCGGCCCTGTGGACAAAATAGAAATACTTATATCTCCGTAATCCGGAACTCATCTGCTTCCCGTCTCGTTAAACCACAACTTGAACCATTTCCCGATCCAAAGAGAGCGTCAGATTGTTCTGACGTCAGAACGTTAGTGCCAAAGTGAATGATTTTGACCCATGAGAAAAAAAAAAGGCAAAGAATCAGCGGACGTGCCAGCACAGCGGGGTGCTGAGCGACGCAGAACTGGGACGGCACGGGGCAGGGAGGAGGGATCAGAGCGGGGGCCGATCTCGGGTGAGTTATGAAACGGGGCGAGAGGCTGAGCACATGAACTGGGTTGACGTGCTGGATGTGGAGGTCACGTGAGGTCTCAGCAGCGCACTTTGTGCGATTCAGGCGGACATCAAAAGAACAAAATTGAAAGTACGCTTACAAAAACCATGGGCTATTGCAAATTGTGCTGGAGAGCTTTGAATGGAGTTCAGGGAAATGATGGATGGATGGATGAGCGGAATAGGTATTTTGCATCTGTCTTCACTGTGGAAGATACCAGTGATTTGACCAATTACTGTCGTGACGGGTCCAGTCAACGGAGAGGGATTCAACAGAAACAGCGGAAAATTCAGGTGCAGCTTAGAGGCAGTATCATTTAGTGTGCTAAGTTTTAGCTTGCGCCTGTTTCAGATCCTCAGACTTAAGGGAGGTAACAACTTTATCATTCTGCTCGTACTTCTCCATTTCTCATCTGGCAGTGCCAATTGCTCCGGAGACAGTGTTTTCTACTGAGTTTGCGATGTGGGAGGTCTACATGGCGTCAACCTTTATGGATAATCAAATCTGCACCTGCTGCACCGTGCTGCCGCTTTTGTGAGAACGTTTCAACGATCTGGAGAAGCAGTTGATTATCTTCAACTCATAAGAGAGAATAAAGAGGTGATAGATAAGAGCTGTAGGGAGCTGGTCATATCCTGGTTGCCTATAACTCCTGTCTGCTCCTCCTCACTTTTCTTGACAGGACGAAGGTCATCGAACTACCTGTCTCGTACCCTAATTCGGTCCCTAAGGAGAAGCAGCTCGACGCACCTGATGTGCACGTAGTCGTCCGGCAGGCTGGGTGTCTCCCGGATTTCCCATATCTCACACCCAGTACAGAACACCGGCCTCACAGACATATATCCTGTTTCTATTCCTCAGAGTTTGCATACCTCACTTCGACCCGTTATCCACGAATCCCGAATGAACCAATGCCCTACCGTTCTGCCTGCGATCACTTCTGTCGATGAACGCTCCTTTGATGACTGCTCCGCTTGGCAGCCTCCCTTTTCTGCCTGAATCTGTCCTCCTATTTAACTCACGATTTCCGTCCTACATGCGCTTTCCGGGCTCCCTTTACAAAGTAATACATACATGTTCTCTATTATCCTGACTTCTATATATTATTCACATGTGTATATATTCGCAGAATTTCCTAAATCCACCTACAAAGATTCCAAATGCTCTGACCCTAACATCTTTCTACAGATGTTATATCACCTGTTACCAACAGAGCCATCCCAACGCATATGCCTTCCTGCATGTGCCGTTGACAAAAAATGGATATCCTTAGATGTTAAGCTCCCACATTCGACCGTCTTTCAGCCGGTACCCAGTGACGCCCATGGCGTCAGTGTCTAATTGTTGGTCCATTCCATTCTAAATGCTGCACGCATCTAAATGCGGCAGGGTCAGTCCAGCATTCCTCGCCATTTGAAATTCACCTCTGCCGTAGAACTAATCTCTTTGCTCTGTCCGCCATGGTCCTTCTCTACAGGCATCTTACTCACATCATCTACTTATAAACTTGCTGGCCCTTCATCAAATGTATCATACTGGATCTCTTATCTCTGCAATTTTATCTTAACCACGCCCAACTGCTTTAGTAAATCGGACGTAAAGGAAAATTAATTATTGATTTATTAGATTTTCTGAAGGGTTTTCACAAAGTTCCACAGATGAGGCGGCTTAACGAGATAGGATGACATAGTGTTATCGGAACACACCCGTCCCTACCATTAGTTTGAACCCCCTCTCGATACAGCAAAACAATTAGTCTTCAATTTCCACTCACCCCTCAAGTTGAAAAACAGCCCACCCTGCAAATGGACTGTGTTGGCCAAGCCTGTGAACAAAATAGAAACAATTATATCCCTGTAATCTGGAACCTATCTGCTTCGCGGCTCATTAACCCAACCTTTGAACTTGTTCCCGGTCCTGTCACTGTGCACTTTTTTAAATTTTAACCAGAACGTTCCTACAGGTCATTTCGAAAAGGGCTGAGTCTGAAGAATGTGATGAGAACAACGAAAGACTGGGCCTGTCAGCAAAGTTGGATGCATAGGGACGCAGAGCCGCGACCGCCCCGATGCAGAGAGGGAGCTCAAGGCTGGACCACATCTCGGCTGAGTTACTAAACAGGGTTAAAGCTGAGCACATGAAGTGGGCTGAAGAGCTGGCAATATATGATCACGTGAGATCTCAACAGCGCACTTTATACAATTAAGGTGGACAACAAAGGGACCCTGGAAAAAAACATTTGATGATATGGAAAGAATAAGCGATGTTATAAGGCACAGTTACAAATAGAACGTGACGGTGGAGAGGTTTCAATGAGACTCAGGGAAATGATGGATAAGCGCAACAGGTTATTTGAATCTATCTTCACTGTGGAAGACACCAGTGATCTGGTGAACATCTCAAGGGAAATCTGTTGTGCGGACACCCACCGGCAGAGAGGGATTCAATGGGAATGCGGAAATTTCAAGCATGTGCGTCGCGGCAATGCACTTGTGTGTTTTAGGCTTTAGAGTGCGGTGGAAAACTATCGGCAACATTATCACCCGATCTTATTTCTCCATTCCTCGTCGGTTAGCGAGAATTGGTACAGCGGCAGTGTTTTTGCAATGTGGGAGGTCTAGACGTCGTCCACCCTCTCGGATAAACAAATCTGCTCCAGGTGCACCGAGCTGCAGCTTATGAGGGGACTTATTAAGGATGACAACGTGCCGCACGAAGCTGGTTAACGAGCTAGTTTCGCATAGTGTTACTGAAGCTTTCCCGACCCGTCCGTCGGATGGAGAAGCCACCCGATACGGCAACACTTTAATCGCCCCGTACATAGACCTAGTTTTCGATTCTACTTCCAACGGCCCTTTACAACGTCGCGCAGGTGGAGATGTGTTGCATTTGCGTTTCCTGTGGGGAAAAATATAAAAATCTCTCTCAGTAACGCGTAAACACCTCCCGGCTTCTTAAACCACTCTTTAGTCCATTTCCCCGTCCTGTCAGAGCGTACCACATTTCTCATTCGCTGTCCAGTCATTCGAGCAAGTTAATTTGAAAAGTGAGTTAGTTTGAAGAATATGAAATAAACAAAAGTTTAGAGGACCTGCCAGCAAAACGGAATGCCCAGCGATGCAGAACTGTGACGGTCAGTGAGCGGCGAGGGGAGCTGAGAGCTGGGCCAAAGCTCGGCTGAGTTATTAAACAGGGCAAAAGGCCGAGCACGTGAAATGAGTTGAAGATCTGGCCGTGGATAACGACGTGAAACCTCATGAGCGCACGGTGTACAATTAAGACGGACAACACAGGGATCATAGAAGAACAGATTTTTAGATAAGGAAACAATAAGCAAGGGTCTAGAAGGAACAACTGTAAATTGAACAACCATATGCTAGAAGGAACAATTAGAATTTGAACATTATGCTGGAGGGGTTTGAATAGGATTCAGGGACATGGTGGATGAGCACAATTAGTATTTACATTGACCATTGCTGCGGAAGACACCAGTAATTTGGCCAACATTCAAGGGCGATGAGGTGTGCGGCAACCAATCTACAGAGAGGGATTCGTCAGATAAGGCGGAAAATTCAATTGCATGTCTATAGGCCATGACTTTGAGTATGCCAGGCTTGAAAGTGCGCCAGTCTAAGATCGTCCGGTTTAGGCGACAGAAAAGTGTCTGGCTATTTTATCATTGAGTAATCGCCGGATTGCTGTACCACGTGGGCAATCCACACCAGAGGTGCGTGGAAAGAGCCAGTCCATAAGCAGGACGATCGAGAGTATGGTTTGGCTGCAGATCTTCTGAGTTCATGGAGTAACCAATCAGCAAGCGACTATGCGTAAACAGAGATATTTTTCAGTCAGGAACGCGCAGAAGATTTTAAAAAAAGTGAACAGAGTTTCCAGTGATTTATCTCTGAGTCGGCCATTCAACATCGGGGTGCAGTAAAAGAGTTGTTTTTTCATTAGGCGGCGATCCAGATTTTGATGGAAAGTTTCTAATTTCTTTTGTCTGTTTTTCTTTTGCTTCTGAATTGAGGAGCGACCATTCTGAAAGTTGAATTCATTAGAAAGGGATGTACGAGACCTGTTTTGGGAGAGGGTTCGGCTCATCAGGCTTACGCGAGGTCAGGCTTTGGTGAGGCATGTAGTCTTATAAGTTGAACTCTCTGTACTTATTTGTCCATTCTTCATTCAATAGGGCATATTGTTTAGGTGAGAATCGCAACAGAAACAGTGTTCTGTACACGGGTGTGAAGTGGGAAGTCGGCCAGACGTCCAGCATTGCAACTGAACACAAAGGAACAAGAGCTGCAGATCGACGACCTTCGGAGAATGAGGACAAGATCGATCGCAATTGCTGGTCTGGAGCTCTAAAACAGTCAAACGCTCCTGATATGTTAACTCCATCAGTCCCGGAATTACTAGCATGTACTATCTCATTCCCATTAACTTTCTCCAATGACAACACGTCCTTTCTGAAGAAAGGGGCCCAAAACTGTTGAAAAACTGCAAGTGCGGCTGACCAGTGCTTTAAACAGGGTCGGCCCTTTGTCTTTGCTTTTGTATTCTATTCCTATTAAAATAAATGGCACCACTTCATTTCCTTTCAATACCCCAGACTTACACTGAAAGTTAACCATTTGGGAAATTTGTACGAGGTATCTTGATCTCTCTGCATGAATGTTTACGTTCCCCATTTAGATAAGGGTCCACATTATTGATCCTTTAACCAGAATGCGTTATCGTTCATTACCCAACACTGTTTAACATCTGTCACATTTTTTCAAAGTCGTTCACTTTGTATATGTCATGCTGCAATCTCTAAACTTCCTCAGAACTATCCATCCCTTTAGCCATCTTCGTATTATCCGCAAACATTACCACAAAGCCAACAGTTCCTTTATCTATGTCATGGACAGACAACGTGAAAAGCAGATGACCCAGTACTGAACATTGAGTAACACCACTAGTTACGGGAAGGCAATATGAAAAGGCCTATTTTAATCCTATTCTCTGCCTCCAGCCTGTCAGTGATTGTATATTTCCTGTAACGCTGTAGGATTTTATCTTGTTAAGCAGCCTCGTTTGTGGCACGTTCTCCAGCGTCTTCTGAAAATCTAAGAAAATGAAATCCACCACCTCTCCTATTATCACGCTGCTGGTTGCTTCCTTGAAAAAATCTACAGATTTTTCTGCAAGTGCTCCTTTCACAGAAACCATGCTGATTTTATTTTTCCATTATAAAAGACATGTACATGTTACACATAGCATCTAATTGTAAACCAGCTGACTCGTATTCAGCTGTATCATACTTGCTCACATTCCTCAGCCATATTACAGACAGACAGAGAGATAGACGGACAGACATACTTTATTGATCCCGAGGGGAACTGGGTTTTATTACAGCCGCACCAACCAACAATAGTGTAATATAAAACCATAAATAATTAAATAATAGTAACTTAGTAAGATACTCCGAGGGAGGAGTTGTTAAGTTCAGTGGCCACAGGAAGGAATGACTTCCTATGACGCTCAGTGTTATATCTCAGTTGAATAAGTCTCTAGCTGAATGTATCCCTGCGCCTAACCAGTACATTATGGAGTGGATGGGAGACATTGCCCAAAATAGCATGCGACATGGACAATCCTTAAGCCACTGCCAACAACCCTGGTAAATCTGAGAAAGTCAATTGATATTCATTCCTTAGATTTTCAGAAAGACGTTATCAAGGTACTGCACATGTGGTTCATTTTTAAATGTTTAATGCTTTCTGTTAGCGGCAGTCACCCCACTGCATATGCCTTCCTATTTGTCCTTATGATACAAAATACATCCGAAGATGCTAAGCTCTCAACTATGACTTTCTTTCAGACACGACTCGGTGATGCCCACGACGTCATCGCGAAAAATCTCTGATTGCACGATAAATTCGTCCACTTAATTCTGAATGCTGCGCGGATCTAAATGCGAAAGCTTCAGTCCTACATTCTTCGCCCATTGAATTTTGTCTCGATGGTAGAATTTAATTCTTTGCTTTGTCTGCATTTGTGACTAATCTTGATTCGCCCTCACGTACAGCATGTGACACGCATCCTCTACTTCTAAATTTGCTGACTCATCATCAGTTGTACCATACTCGATCCCTTATCTCTGTCATAATATTTTAAACGCACCCAACAGCTCTAGGAAATCCGAACGCAAAAACAAGCCAAATGTTGTTTTCTTAGACTGTCAGAAACGCTTTAACAAGGTGCTACGGTTGAAGCAATTTAAGGAGCTAATTAGCATGTCATTACCAGAGTGATCTCGACCATACCTTCAGATTGAGCACCCACGCGATACTCCAACACTTTTGTTTCATCTCTCACCTCGGGCACAGTCACAGCCTTCCATTTCCACTCACCTGCCACGGCGAGAAGCTCTTCGAGATGCAGTTGTCACGCGTCCGCCGGACCTGTAGGCAAAGTAGAAATGATTATATCTTCGTTATCCAGAACCCTTGAGCAGGTTAGTGCGAAAGCGAGTGAGTTTGCAGAATGTGAAGAAAACAAGGAAACAGTGGACCTGCCAGCAAAGCGCGTGTCACAGAAACGCAGAACTGCGGTGGGCACGGTGCAAAGAGACGATGTCAAAGCTCTGTCCGATCTCGGGTGAGTTACTAAACAGGCCAGAAGGCTAAGTTCATAGCTGTCGAGATCACGTGAAATCTCAGCGGAGAGCTTTGTGCGATTAAGTCGAACAGCAAAAGGACACAGAGACAACAGCTTTAAAGATATGGAAACAACAAACGACAGGTGAGACGGCTCAACTATACATTGTGCTGGAGACATTTGAATGCGAATCAGGAAAATAATGGATGGATGAGCGCAATAGGTATTTTGCATCTGTCTTCACTGTGGAAGACACCAGTAACTTGACCAGCATCTGAAACTAATGGGCTATGCGGCGACCAATCAACAGAGAGCGACTCAACCGAAATAGCGGAAAAATCACGTTCCGTTTTCGCGGAAATCCCTTTGGAGTGCGCCTGTCTAAGATCTTGAAGCTTGGGCGAGCTAAAAATATTTGTCAACTTTATCATTGTAGTATGTGGTAAGTCAGGGCGAGCACAGCTGTCCCCGATGACTACACGTGCAAAAGGTGCATCCAGCTGCAGCTCCTGACAAACCGTGTTAGGGATCTGCAGCTGGAGCTGAATGAACTTCGGATCATTCGAGAGCTGCAGGCAGAAATAGACAGGTGGTTCAGGGAGATAGTCAACCCTAGGCGTCAGGAGGCAGGTAGTTGGGTGACTATCAGGAGAGGGAATGGGAATGGGCAGAATGAAGAGAGCACACCTGAACCGTTACCGTCAATAATAAGTATACCGCTTTGGATACTGTTGGTGGGGACGACCTATCAGGTACTAGTTGCAGTGGTTGCGTCTCTGGTATCGAGACTGGACCCTCAGCTCAGAAGGGAATGGGGGAGGGGGTGGAGAGGACAGCAGGACTGATAGTAGATTAGATAGATAGGGCGACAGATAGGAAGTTCTGTGGAAGAGATCGAGAATCCCGGATGGTCTGTTACATCCCTGGTGCCAGGGTCCGCGATGTCTCGGATCGAGTTCTCAGTATTCTCAAGAGGGAGGGTGAGTAGCCGGATGCTGTGGTCCATGTAGGGACCAATGCCGTTATGTTGGAAGAGTGAGGAGCTCCTGAAAGTTGAGTTTAAGGAGCTAGGTGCCAAGTTAAGGGACAGGACCTCCAGGATAGCAATCGCAGAATTGCTACCAGTGCCACGTGCAGGTGGGTTTAGAGATAGTAAGATACTGCAGATCAACACGTGACGGAAGACATGGTGCAGGAGGCGGGGCCTTAGAGTTGTAGATAATTGGGCAGTTTTCCACTGAAGGTGGGACCCGTTTTATATCTGAACTGGAGGGGGACAAATATTCTTGCAGGCAGGTTTGCTAGAGATGCTCCAGTGGATTTAAACTAGATCCCGGTGGTGGAGGGGGGGGGGGTGAGGGGAACCAAAGATTAGGAACAGATGTATGGGATAAGGAAGAAATAGAAGACGGTAAATTTCTTTCCACTGTTAGAGATAAACAAAGAGGAGGAGGCGGGGAATTTGTTAAATACATTTATTTTAATGCCAGAAGTATTGTAAGAAAGGTTTATGACCTTAGAGCATGGATTAATGCCCGGAAATTTGATGTTGTAGCTATTAGTGAAACATGGTTGCAGGCGAGGTGTGATTGGTAACTAAATATTCCTGGATTTTGCTGCTTCGGGCGTGATAGAATCGGTGGGACAAGAGGGGGCGGTGTTCCGTTGCTTGTCCGAGAAAATATTACAGGGGTGCTTTGGCAGGATAGATTAGAGGGCTCGACTAGGGAGGCTATTTGGTTGGAATTGAGGAATGGGAAAGGTGTAGTAACACTTATAGAGTTGTATTGTAGACCACCTAATGGGAAGCGAGAATTGGATCAAATTTGCAAGGAGATAGCAGATATTTGTAATAAGCACAGGTCTGTGATTGTAGCAGATTTTAATTTTCCACACATAGACTGCGAAGGCCATACTGTAAAAGGGCTGGATGGTTTGGAGTTTGTAAAATGTGTGCAGGATAGTTTTTTGCAGCAGTACGCAGAGGTACCGAATAGAGAAAGGGCAGTGTTGGATCTTCCCTTAGGGAACAAAATAGGTCAGGTGGTGGAAGTATGTATTGAGGATCACTTCGCGTCTAGTGAACTCAATGCCATTTAGTTTCAATATAGTTATCGGAAGGATAGGACTGGACCCAGGACAGAGATTTTTGATTGCAAAAAGGCTAACTTTGAGTAGATGCAAAAGGATTTAGGAAGGAATGGATTGGGACAATTTGTTTTATGGGAAGGATGTAATAGATAAATAGAGGTCATTTAAATGTGATGTTTTGAGGGTACAGAAGGTTTATGTTCTTGTTAGGTTGAAAGGAAAGGTTAAATGTTTGAGAAAGCCATGCTTTTCAAGGGATATTGGAAACTTGGTTAGGGAAAAGAGAGATAAATACAATATATATATGGAGTAAATGAGGAGCTTGGGGAATATAAAGAATTTAAGAAGAAGCTTAAGAAAGAAATTAGAAATTGCTTTTGCAAGTAAGGTGAAAATAAATCCGAAGGGTTTCTACAGTTATATTAATAGCAAAGGGATAGGGAAGGATAACGTTGGTGCTTCAGAGAATCAGAGTGGACAGCTATGTGTGCAGGCAAAAGAGATGAGGGAGATTTTGAACAACTTCTTTTCTTCAGTATTCACTAAGCAGAAGGATATTGAATTCTGTAAGGTAAGAGAAACAAGTAGGGAAGTTGTGGAAAATATGACGATTAAAGAGAAGTACGTACTTGCGCTTTTATGGAATACTAAAGTTGATAAATCTACGGATCCCTCGGACCTTGAGGGAAGTTACTGTAGAATAGCGGAGGCTCTGACAGAAATATAAAAAATGTCATTAGAAACCGGTAAGGTGTCCGAGGATTGGCGTATGGTTCATGTGGTTCCATTGTTTAAAGAAGGTTCTAAGAGTAAACATAGCAATTATGGGCCTGTCAGTTTGGAGAAAGTCTAACATTGTGGAGATGCGAAGGGATTTAGAGAGAGTGGATCGGGTTAAGTTGTTTTATGGGAAGGATGCAATAGAGAAATGGAGGTCATTTAAGGGTGCAATTATGAGGGTACAGAATCTTTATGTTCCTGCTAGGTTGAAAGGAAAGGTTAAAGGTTTGAAAGCGCCATGGTTTTCAAGAGATATTAGAAACTTGGTTCGGAAAAAGAGGGATATCTACAATAGATATAGGCAGCATGGAGTAAAGGAGTTGCCGGAGGAATATAAAGAATGTAAAAGGAATCTTAAGAAAGAGATTCGAAAAGCTAAAAGAAGATAAGAGGTTGGTTTAGCAAATAGGGTGAAGGTGAATCCCAAAGGTTTCTACAGTTATTCTAAAAGCAAGAGGATAGTGAAAGATAAAACTGGCCCTTTAGAGAAAGTGTGGTCACCTATGTGTGGAGCCGAGGGAGATGGGAGAGATTCTGAGTGATTTCTTCTCTTCGGTATTCACTAAGGAGAAGGATATTTAATTGTGTAAGGTGTGGGAAATAAGTAAGGAGGTTATGGAATCTATGACAATTAAAGAAGTGGAATTACTGGCGCTTTTAAAAAATTTAAAAGTAGATAAATCTCCGGATTCTGACAGGATATTACCCAGGAACTTGAGGGAAGTTTGTGTAGAGATAGCAGGAGCTCTGACGGAGATTTTTAAGATGTCGTTAGAAACGGGGATTGTGCCGGAAGATTGGCGTATTGCTCATGTGGTTCCATTGTTTAGAAAGGGTTCTAGAAGTAAACCTAGCAATTATAGACATGTCAGTTTGACATCAGTGGTGGGTAAATTAATGTAAAGTATTCTTAGAGATAGTATTAATTATTATCTGGGTAGACAGGATCTGATTAGGAGTAGCCAGCATGGATTTGTGCGTGGAAGGTCATGTTTGACAAACCTTAATGAATTTTTTGAAGAAGTTACGAGGAAAGTTGACGAGGGTAAGGCAGTGGATGTAGTCTATATGGACTTCAGCAAGGCCTTTGACAAAGTTCCACATGGAAGATTAGTTAAGAAGGTTCAGTCGTTAGGTATTAATGTTGGAGTAATAAAATGGATTCAACAGTGGCTAGATGGGAGATGCCAGAGAGCAGTGGTGGATAATTGTTTATCGGGATGGAGGCCGGTGACTAGCGGGGTGCCTCAGGGATCTGTTTTGGGCCCAATGTTGTTTGTAATATACATAAATGATCTGGAAGATGAGGTGGTAAATTTGATTAGTAAGTATGCCGATGATACTAAGGTAGGAGGTGCTGTGGATAATGAGATGTGTTTTCAAAGTTTACAGTGAGGTTTATGCCCGTTAGAAGAATGAGCAGAACGTTGGCAGATGGAGTTTAATGCTGAGAAGTATGAGGTTCTATATTTTGGCAGGGATATTCCAAATAGAACATACAAGGTAAATGGTAGGGCATTGAGGAATGCAGTGGAACAGAGAGATCTACGAATAACTCCCTGAAGGTGGAGTCTCATGTAGATAGGGTGGTGAAGAACCCTTTTGGAACGCTGGCCTACATAAGTCAGAGCATTGAGTACAGAAGTTGGGATGTCACGTTGAAATTGTACAAGGAATTGGTAAGGCCAAATTTATAATATTGTATACAGTTCTGGTCACCGAATTATAGGAAATATATCAATAAATTAGAGAGAGTGCAGAAACGATTTACCAGGATGTTACCTGGGTTTCAGCACTTAATTTACAGAGAAATATTGAACAAGTTCGGTCCATTTTCATTGGAGCGTTGAAGGTTGGGGAGGGGGGGGGGTTGATTGAGGTATTTAAGATTTTGAGAGGGATAGATAGAGTTGACGTGAATAGACTGTTTCCATTGAGAGTAGGGGAGAATCAAACGAGAGGACATGTTTTGAGAGTTAGGGAGCAGAAGTTTAAGGGAAACACGAGGGGGTATTTCTTTACTCAGAGAGTGATAGCTGTGTGGAATGAGCTTCCTGTAGAAGTAGTAGAGGCCAGTTCAGTTGTGTCATTTAAGGTAAAATTGGATTGGTATATGGACAGGAAAGGAGTGGAGGGTTATGGGCTGAGTGCGGGTAGGTGGGACTAGGTGAGAGTTCGGCATGGACTAGGAGGGCCGAGATGGCCTGATTCCGTGCTGTGATTGTTGTATGGTTAAATGGTTATTATCTTTCACTTTGGCAGCCAAAGCTACCTCATGTCTTCTTTTAACTCTCCTGATTTCTTTCTTAGGGTTCTTTTTACTGCACTGTTTATATTCCTCAAGCGCCTGATTTGCTCTCTGTTTCCCATACATGTCATACATCTCTCTTCTTCCTTATCTGAGATTCAATATCCCTAGAGAACAAAGGTTCCTGATCCTTATTCATTTAGACTTTATACCTCTCAGGAACACACACACTCTGCATTCTCAAAATTTCTCCTTTGAAGGCCTACTTTTTACCAGCGACATCTTTGCCAGAAAACAACCTGTCACAATCCACGCTTTTTAGATCCTTTCTCATTTCTTCAAATTTGTCCTTTTTCCAGTTTAGAACATCAACCCGAGGACCAGATCTATCTTTACCAATGATCAAGTTAAACTAATGTTGTTGTGATCACTGGAACCATAGTGTTCCCCTATACATACTTACGTCACCAGCGCTAACTCATTTCCTAATTGGAGATCTAATATTCTATCCACTCTAGTTGGTAACTCTATATATTTTTTTAGAAAACTTCCCTGAACACATTTTACCAACCCTAACCGATCTAACCCTTTAACATTATGGGAGTCCCAATCAATATGTGGAAAATTAAAATCCGCTGCTATCATAATTTTATGTTTACTACAGTTGCCTGCTATCTCTCTGCAGATTTGGTCATCCAATTCTCGCTGAATATCGGGTGGTCTATAATATAACTCCATTAATGAGGCCATAACTTTCTTGCTTCTCAGCATCACCCATATGCCGTCGGTAGACAAGCTCTCTAATCAGTCTTGCCTGAGCACTGTTGTAACATTTTCCCTGACAAGCAATGCCACAACGTCCACCCTTCATTCTTCTGCCAATTATCACGTCGGAAACTTCGGAGCTCTGGAACACTAAGCTGCCATTTCTGTCCCTCCTGTAGCCAAGTTTCGCTAATAGCTACAATGTCGTAATTCCATGTGTCAATCCATGCCCTCAGCTCCCATTGAAATAGACAAACCTCAGAGGATTATTACCACCACACACAACGCTTCTATTTGTGACTTGGGCAAGAACTTTTAACATCATGTATTTTCACCCCGCTCCAATATCTGGTCTGGCACTCTGGTTCCCATCCCCCTGCAATTCCAGTTTAAACCCTCCCCAATAGAACTAACGAACCTCCCTGCAAGGACATTCGTCCCCCTGTACTTCAGGTGTAACCCGTCGATCTTGTACAGGTCCCTCCCGCCCAAGATGAGGTCCCAAATGATCCTGAAATCTGAAACACTGCCCCCTACACCAGTTTCCCAGCTATGTGTTCATCCACCAGATTATCCTATTCTTACCCTCACTGGCACGTGGCACAGGTACAAATCCTAAGATTACTACCCTCGATGTCCTGCTATTTTAACTTGCTACGAATCTCTCTGTACTCTCTCTTCAGTGTCCCCTCACTCTTTCTTCCTACGTGAGCTGTACCGATGTGTACCATGTCATCTGGCTGATCACCCTCCCATTTCAGAATGACGTGCACGCGATCAGAGACATACTAGACCCTGGCAACTGTGAGGCAGCAAACCATCCTTCTCGGGGGTAGGGGCAGTCCTAACCTCTCCCGCTGTGGGCCCTGCAGTTGTCCTGCCTTTTGGCAATGTCCTCTTACTGGGTGTAAGTTCAAAGTCGGGCTGCAGGTCAACCTGCACCTCCTGTCCCAGGGCAACAGCCAAGTCCGGTGGAGAATCTTGACAAGCCCATTCTCCTCCTCTGATTTCAATCGGAAGACACTCCACCACATAGGGTGTGGCCGCACAGCGGTCAGCCAACTTGTGCTTTCCAGGCTGTCCCAAATTTCTCGGCAGGATTTGGGAGAAACTCATTTTTTTAATCATGCCACCTCTTCTTTCCTCGATTCTGCTTGGCGGCCGCGACCCCAGACAATTCATAAGCCCTTGTCAGATCTCATAGCACACAAATACTTCAAATAAGCCTTCGGTGGTAAATCATCCTCGTCAGTCTCGGGCCCAAACATCAGATACTATAGCGAGTACTCAGTAGTTTCACTTTGTGTACAATTATAACTGTGAACCAGATGCCCAGTATGTTGACTCCGCACTCTCTTCTCGCTGTTCTTTCATCTCTCCCACAATCTCCTCCACGGCTCCCCGGGGTAGGGTATCTGTGGTCACTTCACCGCAGGGGACTACTAAAGAGGAGTGTACCCGGCTGACTGAGTCCTCCCGCGCCTCCGCCGCGTTCTCCTCTTTCTGTACCTCTGATCAGCTCAACAACAGATGCAGGGCGCGGCTTTTGAGCCTTTCGGAGACGCCACGCAATCAGGGCATAGGACTGGGTGCCCCTGGCTATCTGGTCCATTCTTAACTCATCCAACTCACCTTTCCGAATGACCCCACTGCGCCGCAAACAATTTAGCTGCCTCTGCAGAAGTAAAATGAAATCAGAACGCTTCTCTCCCTTCTCCTGACGCATGTTTTGAAACCACACCTTGCTCCAATGGGCCTCCAGTCGGACCAAAAGCATGGTACAGTGCTTGCAGATAATTGACAGCTGTCGTTACGGCATAGTTTAACCTGATGGCTCTCACAACGTCAGCGTCCCTCCCATTCAATCATTCAACCATTCATCATCCTTCACTGCCACTCATTAATAACTGAGAGTCCCTTCCGCCCTCATATCAGGAGTGGGCGTAAATTCAGTGCATAGGCGGAACCTGTCACAGCTGGGTCTTTTAATTTGATTTCTGCATTTATTCTTCAGAGAATTAAGGGCGGATATTCTTACACTTCCCGTGGGACGTGGTCTAGTTAAACATTCCGAATCCGACCACTCTTTCCTCGCACTCCTCAGAAAGGATAGAACCCGCCCCCAGCCACCTCAGCGCTGGTCTGCATTAAAACGACACCTGCGCCCGCTTTTTTATCAAACCTCCACTGAGAGTCGCAACCTTAAGGGTATTAACAGTGGAATTAGCAATTCATCCGGAGTACGAATATCTGCCCCACTAGTTCATTGCTCAGGGCAATCACACGCATCCAACGGATTCAATCCAAGACGAGCCCACACACTTGTAAATCTCGCTTCGCCTAGCAGCTTAATAGAGGGGCTGATAACCCCCGGCCTGGCCAAACTTATTCACTCTCCTTTGGGTGGATGCTGCGGAATTTGTCCCCTGTTACCAACCAGTACCTCGAAATAACAAACAATACACAATATACGTCTAAAAAATTATGCCTTATAACCCTTCCTTTGACTATCTGGTTAGTAGAGAAACGAAATTTAAATATATATAAATCGTATTAAACAGTCTGTGCGTCAAGTTGCAGCTCGCTGATTGGACAACCGTTCAAAATCGACCTCCTCCAATCGTCGCTATCATTTGGACCCTCGCTCCGAGTCTGCCCCATCCGGAATTCCACCATATAACATATAACATAAAAGAAATCACAGCACGGAAACAGGCCATCTCGGCCCTCCTAGTCCGTGCCGAACGCTTACTGTCACCTAGTCGCGCATACCTGCACTCAGCCCATAACCCTCCAATCATTCCCTGACCATATTCTAATCGATTTTATTAATAACAAAATGGAACCTGCCTCTACCACTTCCACCAGGAGATCGTTCCACACAGCTCCCACTCACTGAGTAAAGAAATTCCCCCTCGTGTTACGCCTAAACTTTTGTCGCCTAACTTTCAACTCAATGCTTTCTTTGAATCTTCCCTACTCTCAATGGAAAAAATAAACCTATCCACGTCCCCCTCAACCTTCTACGCTCCAAATAATAGAGACATAAGTTGTTCAACCTTACTCTGTAACTTAGGTGCTGAAACCCAGGTAACATTCTGTACTCTCTCTATTTTGTTGACATCTTTCCGATAATTCGGTGACCGGAACTGTGAACAATACTCCAAATTCGTCCTTACCAATGCCTTGTACAATGTATAGGAGTTTACATCCCTACTCCTATACTCAATGCTCTGAAAAGGCCTGTTATATTCATGATCTCTGTTTCTAGCCTGTCAGCCATTCCGTTATAATTTAATTGTATTTTTCCTGTAACATTATTGGAGATTATCTATTTAAGCAGCCTCATTTTTGGCACCTTAACAATCGCATTCGGAAAATCAGTGTAAAATCTGTCATGACTCTGGTATGTAGTATATCTGGCTAAAGTGAATAACGCTTCTTAAATCCTTGCAGTTTCCATGGCACCTGTTACTTTCCGATAGCAACTCGACTCACGCATGCTCCCGATTATTCACAGATCTCTGGTACTCACTGGTGTCTTCCACGATGAAGAAAGATGTAGTATACCTGTTGGACATCGGCGATTTCTTTGCCGCTAATACTTCCGCACCCGCATCATTTTCCAGTGTTCCAATATCAACTCTAAATTCCATTCTTCTTTTATATAACTTTTTAAAAAATTTAAAAACGTCCTTTACTATCCTGGCTATATCGTATTTGCTAGTTTACTTTTATATGTCAACAAATCCCTTCACATAGCTTTTTATATTTTGTAAAATCAAAGCATCTTAATCCTCCAACTTTCTTCTCACTTTTGCTACCTTAACTGCCATTTCTGTAGCTTTCATGCAGTCATTATCGTCCATTTGCTGCCATCCTGGCCACTTGTGAATCTCTCCTTCTGTGATTCATATGTATCCTGCGTCTTCTGAGATACTACTATATTTTTTATTCATTTCAGGTCTGCCATTAAACGCTCCTATATTCCCCTGCAATCCAACTTGTCAAACACCTCTCTCATGCCCCATTACAACCCTTTATTCCATTGCAATACTGCTACATGTGCGTTAAACTTCTTCCTCTGAAATTGAAGTATACTACAATCATAATACAATCACTGTGTCCTCGGGGTTCAATTACCTTACGCTTCCGAGTAAAACCTGAGTTATTACAGAAAATAGAGTCCAAGATAACTTTCTTTGAGTAAGCCCGAGCACAAATATATTTTTTCTCTTACAGATTCCAAACTCCACCTACAAAGCATCCACTTTCTCTCTCACCTCTTTCTAAAGAATTAATGTCCTCTGATATCAACAGGGCCACACCACCGCATACGCCTTCCCGTCTGTCCTTTAAATACAAAGTATATTCATAGATGCTAAGCTCTCTACCGTGGCCTTCTTTCAGCCGCTACTCAATGACGCCCACGACGTTATAGCGACCAAATTCTGGTTGCACCACGAGTTCCTCTTCTTCTGTCCAGGAAAAGAACTTAAATTCTGCATTAATTTTTCAACTCGA
Source organism: Hypanus sabinus (assembly GCF_030144855.1). Taxonomy (NCBI): domain Eukaryota; kingdom Metazoa; phylum Chordata; class Chondrichthyes; order Myliobatiformes; family Dasyatidae; genus Hypanus; species Hypanus sabinus. The sequence goes on along the minus strand of NW_026779051.1, from coordinate 790,548 downwards.
ATCTGAAGGCTGCCTGGATCTACATGGGGAACCTTCAATCCTGAATTCTTTGCCCATTGTACTTCGTCTGAGTGTTAGAATTTAACTCTGAGCTCTGACGGCAATTGTAATCAATCATTGAATTGTCCTCCCTTACAGACATATTGCACACATCCTGTACTTGTAAATATGCGGGCTCTACATCAATCGTATCATACTCAATCCCTGAGAACTGCCATATTCATTTAACCACGCCCAACAGCTCCAGTAATCCTGACCAAAAATAAAAAGTCAATTGTTGTTTTCTTCGGTTTTCGGAAACCCTATAACAAGCTGACGCATATGAGATGGCTTAACGAGCTAAATTACATGGTATTACGACAGCGCTCCCGACACTAATGTCAGTTCGAGCACCCGCGCGATACAGCAGCACTTTTGGTTCATTTTTCTTCCCGCGCATAGTCACTTTCTTCGATATCCATTTACCTGTCAAGGCGAGTAGGCACCGGAGGTGCAGTTGTGGTATGTTCGTCGGTCCTGTGGACAAAATAGAAATACATATATCTCCGTAATCCGGAAATCATCTGATTCCCGTCTCGTTAAACCACAACTTGAACCATTTCCCGATCCTAAGAGAGTGTCACATTAGGGTCACCTCAGAAGATTATTACCAACACACACAACGATTCTATCTGTGACTTTGCATGAACTTTTAACATCATGTATTTTCACTCCGCTCCAATATCTGGTCTGGCACTCTGGTTCCCATCCCCCTGCAATTCTAGTTTAAACCCTCCCCAATAGAACTAACGAACCTCCCTGCAAGGACATTCGTCCCCCTGTACTTCAGGTGTAACCTGCCTCTCTTGTCCAGGTCCCCCCTGCCCCAGAAGAGGTCCCAAATGATCCTGAAATCGGAAACTCTGCCCTCTACACCAGTTTCCCAGCTATGTGTTCATCCACCAGATTATCCTATTCTTACCCTCACTGGCACGTGGCACAGGTACCAATCCTAAGATTACTACCCTCGATGTCCTGCTATTTTAACTTGCTACGAAGCTCTCTGTACTCTCTCTTCAGGGTCCCCTCACTCTTTCTTCCTACGTGAGCGGTACCGGTGTGTACCATGTCATCTGGCTGATCACCCTCCCATTTCAGAATGCCGTGCAGGAGATCAGAGACAGCCCAGACCCTGGCACCCGCGAGGCAGCAAACCATCCTTCTCGGAGTTGGGGGCCGTCCTAACCTCTCCTGCTGTGGGCCCTGCAGTCGTCCTGCCTTTTGGCAAAGTCCACTTACTGGGTGTAAGCTCAAAGTCGGGCTCTAGGTCAACCTTTACCTCTTCTCCCACGGGCAACAGCCAAGTCCGGTGGACGATCATGACAAGGCCATTCCCCTCCTCTGGTTTCAATCGGAACACTTGTAGGTTTGGCATCTGACTCTCCACCACATAGGGTGTGGCCGCCCAGCGGTCTGCCAACTTGTGCTTTCCAGGCAGTCCCAAATTTCTCGGCAGGAGTTTGGAGAACCTCACTTTTTGATCATGCCGCCTATTCTTTCCTCGATTCTGCTTGGCGGCCGCGACCCCAGCCAATTCACAAGCCCTTTTCAGATATCATACCTCACACATACTTCAAATAAGTCTTCGGTGGTATATCACCCTCGTCCGTCTCAAATCAAAATCAATGGGCTACCTCGCCTCGGGCCCAAACATCAGATACTATAGCGAGTACCCAGTAGTTTCACTTTGTGTACAATTATAACTGTGAACCAGATGCCCAGTATGTTGACTCCACACTTTCTTCTCGATGATCTCCAGGGTCCCGAGCATGTCAAGCAACGTCCGCTTAAACCGTTCAGGCTGACGATCGCTGTGAGGGTGATACGTCGTGGTCCTAAACTTCTCGACTCCAAGCATTGCCAGTAACTCGTAGATGAGTCTGCTTTCTAAGTCCCGTCTCTGGTCACTATGTAGCCTCCTGGGAAAGCCACAATCAAAGAAATACTTCTCCCATAACACTTTTGCCACCGTAGTTGCGCTCTGGTCCTTGGTAGGAAAAGTCTGAGCATATCTGGTGTAGAGGTCCGTGATGACCAAGGCATTCGCTGTTCGATTGACAGGAAATCCATTCACTCCAGGACGAGGAGCCCTGCACTCTGCAATTGGGACAAAGAAGCTGCCGGCCCAGGCACTGCCTTCCGCCGTATGCAGCGAATGCACGGCCTGATTTCAATCAGTCGGTCCGAGGATGACCTGACCTGGTATAAGATGTTTTCTTCAACTCCAAATGAGGCCATTCTTTCAGTAATGGAGGCACAGAAGCGTGCTTCATCTTCTCTGCCTGAGCCATGTCTCTCTTTTCGACCACTGTCCAAATAGTGCCAATGCCCGGTACATTTCGCTGAGCAGAACTCAAATCCGGCAGCTGATCTGTCTTCAGAGCAGTCCGATGACAGGTATCTTGGCGGATGGCGTTATCAGAAGCTGTTCAGTTGATCCACCGCACGATCCTGCCTTTCTTTTCCCTCTGCCTTCACGGTGATGGCAAACTGACATGTGGCCTTCACTCCAGGTTCAGGAATGTCATCCCACTCTGCGTCCCTGTCCAGTCCCTCATGCATCTTAAAAAAACTCTTGACCGTCATATGTGTGCAGTACATACGGCAATCGGATTTCCGCAAAATCCAGCACCGGCGCCTGTGTCAGCAGCTCCTTCAGCGACTGAAAGGGCTCCTCGCAGTTTACATTCAACCTCTGTGCAAAGGGCTCCTTTCAATGTTTCGCTCCCCCTTTCTTCTCCAAGGGAGGGTAACCACACAGAAGCTGATTCAATGAGTGACTCACTTTGGCGTCGCCCTTCACGATTCTCCGAGAATAACCACAGAACCCGAAGAACGAGCACAGAGCATTCACAGTCGGAGCCCTTGCCCAAATGGTCACCGCTTCACCTTCGCCGGGTCTGTAGCTGCTCCATTCCCTGAGGTTGTGTCAGACACAGCTGCTAGACGTTTAGCAGAACTGGCACTTGTCCAGGTAAAGTTTTAACCCTTCAGATTTCAGGCGGCCAAGAACATTCAGTAGTCTCGCTTCATGTTCTTCCAATCTGAATCCAAATACTATGAGGTCATCGATATACAACAACACCTCAAGCAAGTTCATATCCCCAGCAGTCTTCTCCATGAACCGCTGGATATTGGCAAGGGCTCCCAATATGCCCTGGGGCATCCTTTCGAACTGGAAGAATCCGAGAGGACATATAAATGACGGCATCAATCATCGGGATCTAGTAACATCCACTACTCAAATCCAGCACCTTAAACCACTTCGCACCTCTCAGACATTCCGGCGCGTCTTCGACACTCGGGACTGTATACAGGTCACGGACGGTGCGGTGTTCAGAACCCTATAGTTCACACACATGCGTACCTTCCCGTTCTTCTTCTGGGCCACTGCTACTGGGGCGCCTTGGGGCTTCGGTAATCCGTGATGACCCCAGCTTCCTTCAGCTTACAGAAGTGCTGCCGCACGTCTCCACGTCTGCAGGGGCCAGTCGCCGCGACCTCTCTCTAAACGGCGTGTCCTCTGTCACCCGCAGAGTGTGTGCAGTGCTCTTGGAACAACCCACATCACACTCGCCAATGGAAGAGATAACTTTCATACTCAACGTCTTCCCTACCAGACACCTTTCCTTAACCCGGCGGCACCGGACATTTCCCCGAGTTGAATACCTCAGCGATCAACTCCCCCAACCCATTTTCCAATAGTCCCTCCCCGGCGTGCCTCACAGTGACACTAGACATTACCGTCACCGGGTATAAAATACGCCAGGGAAGTCACCAGCTTAAATCTGACCTCCCTATACGTAGAGTTTCTGAAAATCACTGTCATACTGCTCGCCTGTACAAACGAGGGCTTCTGGAGTTCGGACCTCACCAATACCCAATCAGGAAATCCGGATTTCCCCTCGTGATCTTCCCGAGCATCCACAAAGAGGGTTTCGCCCTCTGGCACTCCGGGAGATGTGGGGGTCCCCATCACTCTCTGTACTTCCCCAGGCGGTACCACTATTAGATTCGACTGGCTGAACCACACAGTCCCTTGCTTAAATTACGTATCCAGCCCAATGCTACCACACACTTCCTGAAAAGCAGCACGGAACACTGGGTCTACTAGAGGTGTGTGGGTCTGTACCAGTATTGAAACACCGCTCTTCTCAACAGGTTCCGGACAAAGCAGAACCACTGTATCAAGAACCCCAGACACTACCACAGCAGCCTACGAGAACTCCAGTTTCACTGACAAATAACCGTCGTATGGATGATCAACAGCACTGAGTCCTCAAATCTCCAGTGCGTCCAATGGTGTCAAGGGTAAGTGCGTCAGATACCGGTTGAAAAACGAACAGTACAGTAACGTGACTTGCGACCCGTATGGCTTAAGTATGGCTTAAGTATGGAGTATGGCTTAAGCGTAATTACCCCCATTCACAGTGACACACTGGAGCGTGGAACCACTAAGCCTTCAAGAATAAGATCTTTTGGTTTGGGGAATTTTTGTTTCATTGCTGGGAATGTGTTCCGCAGAGACACCAGGCCGCCCCCTCTCAGTGTCTCCTTTAAGTTTTCCCTACGGCTGTCCCTGCTGAGGTACCCGGGGGCTCACGCTTCTTCTGGCGTGACACCTGCATTGTGTACCCCTTGGGGAATCCGCCCTCTTCAGCTGCATCTAATGGGGGAGGGGTCTCACCCGCTGATTACAGTCGACGTAACTCCGTTCACAACTCTACCACAATCTCCTCAACGGCTCCCCGGGGTAGGGTATCTGTGGTCACCACCGCAGGGGACTACTAAAGAGGAGTGTACCCTGCTGACTGAGTCCTCCCGCGCTTCCGCCGCGTTCTCCTCTTTCCATATCACTCTGATCAGCTCAACAACAGATGCAGGGCGCGGCTTTTTAGCCTTTCGGAGACGCCACGCAATCAGTCATAGAACTGGGTGCCCCTGGCTATCTGGTCTATTCTTAACTCATCCAACTCACCCTCCCGAATGACCCCTCTACGCCGCAAGCAATTTTGCTGCCTCTGCAGAAGAAAAATAAAATCAGAACGCTTCTCTCCCTTCTCCTGACGCATGTTTTGAAACCACCCCTTGAGCTCCAGTGGGCCTCCAGTCGGACCAAAAGCATGGTCCAGTGCTTGCTTGCCGATAATTGAAAGCTGTCGTTACGGCATAATTTAAACTGACGGCTCTCACAACGTCAGCGTCCCTCCCATTCAATCATTCAACCATTCATCATCCTGCACTGCCACTCATTAATAACTGAGAGTCCCTTCCGCCCTCATCTCAGGAGTGGGCGTTAATTCAGACCATAGGCGGAACCTGTCACAGCTGGGTCTTTGAATTTGATTTCTGCATTTATTCTTCAGAGAATTAAGGGCGGATATTCTTACACTTCACGTGGGACGTGGTCTACTTAAACATTTCGAATCCGACCACTCTTTCCTCGCACTCCTGGAAAGGATAGAACACGCCCCCAGCCACCTTGGCGCTGGTCTGCATTAAAACGACACCTGCGCCCGCTTTTTTTATCAAACCTCCACTGAGAGTCGCAATCCTAAGGGTATTAACAGTGGAATTAACAATTCATCCGGAGTACGAATATCTGCCCACTCGTTCGTTACTCAGGGTAAGCACACGCATCCAACGGATTCAATCCAAGACGAGCCCGCACACTTGCAAATCTAGCTTCGCCTACCGTCAGTTTGATCACCCGCGCGATACAGCAGCACTTTTGGTTCATTTCTCGTCCCGCGCATAGTCACTATCTTCGACATCCATTTACCTGTCAAGGCGAGTAGCCACCGGAGGTTCAGTTGCGGTGTGTTCGTCGGCCCTATGGACAAAATAGAAATACTTATATCTCCGTAATCCGGAACTCATCTGATTCTCGTCTCGTTAAACCACAACTTGAACCTTTTCCCGATCCTGTGAGAGCGTCAGATTGTTCTGACGTCAGAACGTTAGTGCCAAAGTGAATGACTTTGAACCATGTGAAAGAAAGGCGAAGAATCAGTGGACGTGCCAGCAAAGTGGGATGCTGAGCGATGCAGAACTGGGACGAGCACGGTGCAGGGAGGCGAGATCAGAGCGGGGGCCGATCTCAGGTGAGTTATGAAACGTGGCGAAAGGCTGTGCACATGAACTGGGTTGAAGAGCTGGATGTGGAGGTCACGTGAGAACTCAGCAGCGCACTTTGTGCGATTCAGGCGGACATCAAAAGAACAGAATTGAAAATACGGATACAAAAACCATGGGCTATTGCAAATTGTGCTGGAGAGCTTTGAATGGAGTTCAGGGAAAGGATGGATGGATGGATGAGCGGAATAGGTAGATTGCATCTGTCTTTACTGTGGAAGATACCAGTAATTTGACAAATATGCAGAGGCATGCGTGTCGTGACGGGTCCAGTCAAAGGAGAGGGATTCAACCGAAACGGCGGAAAGTTCGAGTGCAGCTTCGCGGCAGTGGCTTTCAGTGTGCTAAGTTTTAGAGTGCGCCTGTCTCAGATCTTCAGACTTGAGGGAGGTAACAACTTTATCATTGTGCTCGTACTTCTCCATTTCTCATCTGGCAGTGCCAATTGCTCCGGAGGCAGTGTTTTCTACTGAGTTTGCGATGCGGGAGGACTACATGGCGTCCACCTTTATGGATAATCAAATCTGCACCAGCTGCACCGTGCTGCCGCATTTGAGAGAACGTTTGAACGATCTGGAGAAGCAGTTGATTATCTTCAAGGCATAAGGGAGAATAAAGAGGTGATAGATAAGAGCTGTCGGTAGCTAGTCATATCCTGATTGCCTATAACTCCTGCCTGCTCCTCCCCACTTTTCTTGACAGGACGAACGTTATCGAACTACCTGTCTAGTACCCTAATTCGGTCCCTAAGGAGAAGCAGCTCGACGCACCTGATGCGCACGTAGTCGTCCGGCAGGCTGGGTTTCTCCCGGATTTCCCATATCTCACACCCAGTACAGAGCACCGGCCTCACAGACATATATCCTGTTTCTATTCCTCAGAGTTTACATACCTCACTTCGACCCGTTATACACGAATCCCGAATGAACCAATGGCCTACCGTTCTGCCTAAGATCACTTCGGTCGATGAACGCTCCTTTGATGACTGCTCCGCTTGGCAGCCTCCCTTTTCTGCCTGAATCTCTCTCCCTATTTAACTCACGATTTCCTTCCTACATGCGCTTTCCGGGCTCCCTTTACAAAGTAATACACACATGTTCTCTATTATTCTGACTTCTATATATTATTCACATGTGTATATATTCGCAGAATTTCCTAAATCCACCTACAAAGATTCCACATTCTCCGACCCTAACATCTTTTACAGATGTTATATCATCTGTTACCAACAGAACCATCCCAACGCATATGCCTTCCTGCATGTGCTATTGAAAAAAAAAGGATATCCTTAGATGTTAAGCTCCCACATTCGACCGTCTTTGGGCCGGTACCCAGTGACGCCCATGGCGTTAGTGTCTAATTGTTGGTCCATTCCTTTCTAAATGCTGCACGCATCCAAATGCCGCAGGGTCAGTCCAGCATTCCTCGCCATTTGAAATTCACCTCTGCCGTTGAACTGATCTCTTTGCTCTGTCTGCCCTTGTCCTTCTCTACAGGCATCTTACTCACATCATCTACTTATAAACGTGCTGGCCCTTCATCAACTGTATCATACTGGATCTCTTATCTCTGCCATTTTATCTTAACCACGCCCAACTGCTTTAGTAAATCGGACGTAAAGAAAAATCAATGATTGTTTTATTAGATTTTCTGAAATGTTTTCACAAAATACAGCAAACAGTTACAGCAAAACAGTTAGTCTTCAATTTCCACTTACCCCTCAAGTTGAAAAACAGCTGTCCCTGCAAGGGGACTGTATTGGCCAAACCTGTGAACAAAATAGAAACAATTATATCTCTGTAATCTGGAACCTATCTGCTTCGCGGCTCATTAACCCAACCTTTGAACATGTTCCCGGTCCTGTCACTGTGCACTGTTTTTAATTTTAACCAGAACGTTCCAACAGGTCATTTCGAAAAGGGATGAGTTTGAAGAATGTGATGAGAACAACGAATGACTGGGCCTGTCAGCAAAGTTTGATGAATAGCGACGCGGAACCGCGAACGCCCCGATGCAGAGAGGGAGCTCAAGGCTGGACCACATCTCGGCTGAGTTACTAAACAGGGTTAAAGGCTGAGCACATGAAGTGGGCTGTAGAGCTGGCAATAGATGATCACGTGAGATCTGAACAGCGCACTTTGTACAATTAACTTGGACAACAAAGGAACCCTGGAAAAACACATTGGAAGATATGGAGAGAATAAGCGATGTTATAAGGCACAGTTACAAATAGAACGTGACGGTGGAGAGGTTTCAATGAGACTCAGGGAAATGATGGATAAGCGCAACAGGTTATTTGAATCTATCTTCACTGTGGAAGACACCAGTGATCTGGTCAACATCTCAAGGGAAATCTGTTGTGCGGACACCCACCAGCAGAGAGGGATTCAATGGGAAAGCAGAAAATTCAAGCGCGTGCGTCGCGGCAATGCTCTTGTGTGTGTTAGGCTTTAGAGTGCGCCAGTCCAAGATCTTCAAGCGTAGGCGGTGGAAAACTATCGGCAACTTTATCATCCGATCTTATTTCTCCATTCCTCGTCGGTTAGAGAGAATTGGTACAGCGGCAGTGTTTTTGCAATGCGGGAGGTCCAGACGTCGTCCACCCTCTCGGATAAACAAATCTGCACCAGGTGCACCAAGCTGCAGCTTGTGAGGGAACTTATTAAGGATCACAACGTGCCGCACGAAGCTGGTTAACAAGCTAGGAAAGCATAGTGTTACCGAAGCGTTCCCGACCCGTCCGTCAGGTGTAGCAGCCACCCGATACGGCAACACTTTAATCGCCCCGTGCACAAAACTAGTCTTCGATTTTAAGGTCACGTTACAACGTAGCGGAGGTGGAGATGTTTTGCATCCGCGTTTCCTGTGGGGGAAAATAGAAACATCTTTCTCAGTAACGCGTAATCACGTCCCGGCTTCTTAACCACCCTTTGGTCCATTTCCCAGACCTGTCAGAGCGTACCACATTTCTCATTCGCTGTCAAGTCATTCGAGCAGTTTAGTGTGAAAAGGGATCTGTTTGAAGAATCTGAAATAAACAGAGGTTTAGAGGACCTGCCAGCAAAGCGGAATGCTAAGCGATGCAGAACTGAGACGGTCAGTGAGCAGCGAGGGGAGCCGAGAGCTGGGACAAAGCTCGGGTGAGTTATTAAACAGGGCAAAAGGCCGAGCACGTGAAATGAGTTGAAGATCTGACCGTGGATAACGACGTGAAACGTCATGAAGGCACTTGGTACAATTAAGACGGACAACACAGGGATCCTAGAAGAACAGAATTTTAGATAAGGAAACAATATGCAAGAGTCTAGAAGGAACAACTGTAAATTGAGCAACAATAAGCAATAGGCTAGAAGAAACAATTATGAATTGAACAACCATTAGCAATAATTAGAAATTGAACCTGATGCTGGAGCGGTTTGAATAGGATTCAGGAACATGGTGGATGAGCGCCATTATTTTTGCATTGACCATCACTGCGGAAGACAACAGGAATTCGGCCAACATTCAAGGGCGATGAGGTGTGCGGCAACAGAGAGGGATTCGTTAGATAAGGCGGAACATTCAATTGCATGTGTACAGACAACGACTTTGTGTATCCCAGGCTAAAGGGGAGATTGAATCAGCTCATGATGAAATGGCGGAGCAGACTCGATGGGCCGAAAGGCCGTCTTCTGCTCCTTTGTCTTATGGTCTTATGGTAGTAGAAATGGCCAACGTGACTTATACACCTTAAGTCTTTGAAGTTTCCCTGGCACCTGTTCCTTTCTGATAGTAACGACACTCATATCTGCTTCCTGATGTTCACCGCCCTCTGATGCAACGCTAGAGTGTTCAACAGTGAAGGCAGAGGCAACGTATCTGTTGTACATTGGCGATTTGTTGCACCCAATACCACTGCACCAGCATCATTTTCCAACGTTTCAATATCAACTCTCAATTCCTTTTTTCGCTTTACATAACTTAAAATAAAACAACTTCTTGTGTCCTGGGTTTATAGTATTCGGTAGCCTGCTCACATATGTCATCTTTTCTAAACTTACTCCTTTTTGGATGCCCGTTTTTCGAATTGAAAAGCTTCTTACTCACTTTTACTGAATGAAAATCAATTTCTATGGTTTTTATGCAGTCCTTATCGTCCATTAGCTGCCACGGCTGCCTACCCCGTTCACTTGTCAAACTCTGCTGCTGTGTTACATATGTATCCTGTTCCTTCTGAGTTATTCCCAGAATTTTCCGTCATCTCTGGTCTGCCATCATCCTCCCCGATATTCCTCACCAATCCACCTGGGCAAGCACATCACACAAGCCCTTGTAATTCCCTTTATTCCATTGTAATACTCTTAGATGTGAATTATACTTCTTCTTCCGATCAAAGTGCAGTATTAATTGAATCAGAGTATGATCTCCGACTCCTAAGAGCTCATATACGTCACCCTTCCCGAATTATTACAGAAAAACAATCTAAAATGTTTTTCCACGAATGGGCTCGAGAACAAGCTGCTCGAAAAAGCCATCTTACAGCGATTCATCGAATTCCTCACGTGCAATGCGTTGGCAAACAGATTTTCCCAATAGCCTTGTAGATTTAAGTTCCCGTTAAGATTGTGTCATTTTCCTTCCTATATGCCTCTTCTAGCTCCCTTTGCAATCTGAACCACACATTCTGTCTACTATTTTGAGGCCTATATATGGTTCCCAGAGTGTGCATTTTTCCTCTTACAATTTCCTTATTAAAACAAGAAAGATTCCACCTTTGTTGTCGCCTCTTTCTGAAGATGTTAACGCATCTGTTGCAAACAGAGCCACACTACTGTTATTAAAAATAACAACTGTGAATAAAAAGTAAGTGGTGCAGCACAACAATATAAAGGTACTGAGATAGGACAATATGGATGCAAAACTGTTCAGCGCTGTGATGTGAGGTTCAGCAGTGTCACAGCCTCAGGGAAGAAGCTCTTCCTGAACTTGCTGGTTGGGGAGTGGGGGCTCCTGAAGCGCCTAACCGGATGGGAGGAAAGTAAAAAGTCCATGGTTATGGTGAGATGCATCCTTAATAAATCTTTATGCCCTGACCAGTCAGATTTGAATGTAGATGTTCTCAATGGTGGGCAATTTCGTGCCGTTAATCAGGTGTGCTGTTTTAACCACACGCTGGACTGCTTTGCACTCCGATACGGGACAACTGCCAATACCACACTGAGATGCAGTTGGTGCTCTCAATAGTACAGCGATAAAAGTTAGTCCGTATCCTGAGACAGAGGTGAACGTTTTCTTGCTCCTCAGGAAATAAAGGAGCTGTTGCGCCTTTTTTATCAGGATGGAGGAGTTCAGGGACCAGGTAAGTTCATCAGAAATATGGACAGCAAGGAATTTGATATTTTATACACACTCCATTACAGCTCCGTTAATGTAGATGGGGACATGAGTGTGGCTCTTAGCATGCCTGAAGACCAAAAGCATCTACTTGGTCTCTGTGTTAAGGGCCAGGTTGCTGTCGGCACAGCACGTATCCAGGTGTTGGACCACGTCCGTGTTGGTCATCTTGTCATCCCCTGTGAACAGGACAACTAGCGTGGTGACGTCTGCGAACTTGGTTATAGAATCATAACAACGTACAGGAACGCAGTCATACGTGAATAGGGATTACAGAAGATTGCTCAGCACACAGACTACAGGAACGCAAGTATTCAGGATGAGAATGGAGGAAGAGAGGTAGTCTAACTTAACAGATTGTGGTCTGTTAGTCAGAAAGTTCAAGGTCCAAATGCAGAGGGATGAGCTGATATCAAAAAGACGAACTTTGGCGATCAGATTGGAAAGGATCACAGTATTGAATGCCGAAATAAAGACAATGAACAGCATTCTGATGTAAGAGTTGGGTCTGCCTATGACGTCATAACAACACGTGTTCGTCCACCTTATTCAAAATGCAGCGTGCATTTAAATGCAACTTCTTTAGTATTGTACTCTTAGCCACTTGGAATTTTGCAGCAGAATTTACTTTTATGCTCTGTCTGTATTTGTTCTCAATCATTGATCTATGATCCCTTAGAGGCATTTTTCACACACATCATCTACTTGTGAAAACGCTGGCTCATCCCGAGGTAAAGGAAAGGAAAGTCAATTGTTGCTGAGTTCTTTAGATTTTCAGAAAGGCTTTCACAAGGCGCCGCACATGAGGCGGTTTAACGAGCTACGGTCGCATTGTGTTACCTGAGCACATCCGACCTTTTCGTCAGTTTGAGCACCCAACGCGTACAACAACACTTTTGGTTAACTTATCACCCCGCGCACAGACTCACTTACCCATTTCCAGGTGTACGTATGCTGCGTCTGACCTTCCTGTGGGGAAAATATAAATAATTATATCTGCGTTATCTGGAACACATCTGCTACCCGCCCCATTATTCTATCCTTTGAAACATTTCCCAATTCTGACACAGCGTCCCTCTGTTCTGACTCGTTGTCAGAACGTTAAATCAGTTCAGCTGAAGAAAGGATGAGTTTGAAGAATAGGAAGGTTAAAAAGAAGTAGAGGAGCTGCCAGCAAAGCGGGATGCTGAGCGAGGCAGAACAGCGATGGGCGGGGTCAGAGAGGGGAGTTCAGAGCCGGACCAGATCTCGAGTGAGCACATGGACTGGATTAAAGACCGAGCGGTGGACGATCACGTGAGATCTCAGCAATGCACTTTGTGCGATTAAACAGGGCAAGAAATGAACTTCGGAAGAAAAGTTTTAAGATACGGTGACAATAAGAGATTGCCTTCCTCTGCCACTTGAGAACATCTTCCTCTGTGGAACATGACTATCCTGTGCCTTATCCATGAAAACTTCAGCTATCTCTGCTCTACCGTCGTAACCTCGAGTATGCCCCTCCAATACACCTGAGAAAGCTCGTGCATCATGCCTCTGTAAATCGCTTTATTCCATTGCGATACTGATACATGTGAGCTATGCTTCTCCCTTTCAAATTGCAGTCCCAATTCAATCACGTTTGATCACATAAGGATTCGTATATGTTAAGCGCTCGAATAAGATGTTCGTTAAAACACAACATCCAATCTAAGATAGCCTTCGCCTTATTGGCTAGAGAACAGACTGCCATAAGAAGCCCTCTCCTAGGCATTCAACAAATGTCATCACTGGCGATCCGACACCAACTAATTTCGCCAAACCCTTGCATATTAAATTCCCACATTACATTTAAGTCAGTACTATTATTGTATGCCTTTTTTTTCAGCTCCTTTGCAACCTTATCCGCACTCCATTGCTACTATTACTAGTACAATTAACTTCTATTTTACGCTAGTATTTCGTTTACTCCACCCACAAAGATTCAAAATCTTCTGTCGTTATTCTCTTCTTGGAGATGTAATTCCATCTCTTACCAATAGAGCCACACCACCGCCTATGCCTTCCTGTTTGCCATTCTGATGCAAAGATGCTTCGATGCTGATCTCTGAACTACGGCCTTCTGCTAACCATGCCTCAGCGGCGCCCCCGACGTCGTACCGATTAATTCTAATTGCGCCATGAGTTCGTCTACATTGTTCAAAATACTATGCCCGTTTAATTACATCACGTCTAGTCCGGCATTATTTGCCGTTTTGAATTATCCCTGTGAGGTACAATTTAGCTGCTTACTTTATCTCCATTTGTACGCAACCATTGGCATGTCTTTTCTTATATTCATGTTACACTCATCATTTACTTCAAAACCTGCTGACTCGTCGTCAGCACTATTATACTGGTTCCCATTTTCCTGCTATGTTAGCTTGAAACACTCGCAGAGGTTCCAGCAAATCTTCCGAATACAGCTCCGGAGCATTCTGAGCCGAGTGGACAGAATTGTGGGAGAGGTACTCCACTTTCGCTTTCCACTTGTAGCACCCTCTCACCCAATAATTCTCAAATTGAGAATATTTTTTTTTTGTTAACATGAGTACCCATCAATGATGTTTCTTGGAGTTCACATCAGCGATGACCTCACCTGGTGATTTAATTATACCTGAACAGGGAAGCACAGCTGCAACTTCAATCCGAAATAGACTGGGGCAAGCCAAGCTCCCAAACCCAACTGAAATGCAAATTAGAGGAGTACGACTGCTAACATCTTGACAATTGCTTCTCCATCTGGCATAGTACCAGAGGAGAATCTGCCCTGGAGTCACTACAACTGACAGTGAGAACGGCTGAGAGGTTCATACGGAAAACCCTAACATTAATCTGGGGAACTTATCAGGAGTGATGCATTTGCAGGGTGCTTTGTATTACTAAGGATCCCACCCATCCATCCAGCATCTTGGGATCCGAGCCCACAGGACACTCAAAGCTGTTGCTCAGGTTGACTCTGTGGTTAACAAGGTAACCGGTGGGATTGATTTCAAGAGTCAACCAGGTAATGTTGCAGCTATATTGGAACCTAGTCAGACCCCACGTCGAGTACTGTGCTCAGCTCTGATCACCTCACTAATGGAATGATGTGGAAGGGTGCGGAGGGGAATTTGAAGGATGTTGGCTGGATTTGCGTGCATGCCTTATGAGAATAGATTGAGTGAACTCGGCCCTTTCTCTTTGAAGAGACGGAGGATGCGATGTGACCTGACAGAGGAGTAAAAGATGACGAGTTTCATTGATCATGTGCTTTGCCGGAGTTTTTTTTTTTTTTCCCGAGGGCAGAAATTACAAAAACGAGAGGGCACAGCTTTAAGGCGCTTGGGAGTATATGCAGAAAGCTGCCGAGGTTAAGTTTTGTATGCAGAGAGTGGTGAGTGCGTGGAATGGGCTGCTGACGTTGGGAGCGGAGGTGAAACCGATAGGGTCTTTTCTGAGACTTCTGGATCGTTACAAGCTTCTAAAAATAGACGGCTGTGGGGTAGCCTAGATATTTCTAAGATATGGACATGTTCGGCAGAGCACTGTGGGCCGAAGGGCTGGTGTCGTGCTGTAAGTTTTCAATGTTTCTAAGGGCAATGATTAGCAGCCAGAAGTCTCGCTGCAAATTGGCACCAATGACATAGGTAGGCGAAGTGATGAGGTCAGAAAGAGTGGTTAAGGGAATTAGGTGGAAAGCATGTGAAGAGGATTTCAAGGATGATAATCGCCAGATTGCTCCCTATTCCTCGTACCAATGAAGGTAAAAATAGAAGGAATTTGCAGATCGATGCATGACTGGCTATCTGGTGCAGGGGGCAGTGGCAAGAGTTATGGATCATTGGGATATCTTCAGGGGAAGACATGATCTGTACAACAGAGACAGTTACACCCGGAGACCGGAGAAATCCAAAGTGCTTGCGAATACATGTATGTTTAAATCAATTCAGCAGGGTGATGAGAAGCGTTTGATAGCGCCAAACTTGTGGTAGTTGGTTTTAAAACAGAGCCAGTGTATAGTGAGGCGGCTGGCAAGGAGAGTCTGATAATAGAATACATTTGCAGTCAACAGGATTCGCAGCAATGTGGAATTGAAAAGGGTAACTACAGGACTGAGGGTGATTTTTTTTTTTAAATACACAAGCTGTACTCTGTAAGTTCGATGAATTTGAAACACAGTTCCAGAATAGCTAGTATGTTTTTGCAGGCTTCATTCAACCATGGCAAAAAGAACATTGACTGTAGCTGGTAACTTAATGTCCAAAGGATGCATATTGTCTCGAAAGTGTAGGCAGGAAGGAAAAAGGGATGGTAATGCTCTGCTGGCAAAAGGTGAAACCAAATCATCAGGAAGATCTGAGACAGGTAGAGTCGGAAGCAAAGGTGTAAACATAGTTCGGGAGTTTAAATCGTCTGAAGTTACATCGGGAAGCTAAAGGGTCTAAAGGTAGATCGGGAAGCTGAACAGACTGGAGGTGGATCAGGCGGCTGACATACCTGAAGGTACATAAGCCCTGGTCCGTGCTTGAAGGTATATTTTCAGGTTAGCAATGTCTCCTGCATGAGACCGGTGACAGGTGGAAAAGAGCTGGACAAACGTGGATTTATCTGATCAGCTTATCGTGTTGTTCTTTAGGAATCGGTGTTGTTATCGGGACTTTTCAAGTAATATGTAAATGATTTGGAATACGGAATGTCTGGCTTTATGTCCACCTTCTTCAAACGATACCAAGGTTAGTGAGAAGGATGGTTGAGGGTGGTGGGGGGGGGTAATATGTAAATGACTTGGAATGCGGAATGTCTGGCTTTGTGTCCACCTTCTTCAAACGATACCAAGGTTAGTGAGAAGGATGGTTGGGGGTGGTGGTGGTGGGGGGGTAATATGTAAATGACTTGGAATGCGGAATGTCTGGCTTTGTGTCCACCTTTGCAAACGATACCAAGGTTGGGATACAGGGTGGTTGGGGGTGGTGGTGGGGGGGGGGAGTTGCTGCTGCCGAAGTTTGAGGAAGTCGGAGAAATTCACAAGTACCAAAATGGATTTGGAAATGAGGAAAGGATTTGTCAGATGGAATACTGTTCTAGGAAATTGATGGCCATGCACTTTTGAAGAATGAATAAAGGCGCAAACAACGGTATGAAAATCCATTAATAAGATGTGCAAATGGATGTTGGTATCTTCGTCAAGGATTGCCTAATGGTTAACATGCAACGTCTGTTGACAACAAGGATGGCAAATGCAGAGTCAGCATTCAATTCGAGAGGATTGAAATGCAAACGCAAGGAGGTAATGCTGAGGATTTATGAAACACTGATCACTATACATTCAGTGTACTGCTAGCAGTTCTGGACTCCTTATATAGCATAGTGTGCGTTGGCGTTGTCGATGTTCATGAGGACAATCACAAGAATGCTATCGGAAATGCCAGCGTTATCCTTAGAGGAGCGTTGGATGGGACTGTCCATGTACTCGCAGGAGGTTAGAACAATGAGCAGGGATCTGCTGAACTGCCGAGATAGAGTGGACCAGAGTGCAAAATTAAGAATAGAGGGACTTCCGATGGGTATTGAGATGATGAAGCATTTCTTCAGCCAGAGGATGGTGAATCCAAGGAATTCACTGCTACACATGGAAGTGGATTGCAAGTTCTTGTGGACATTTAAAGTGCAGGTTGATAGGATCTCAATTAGCAAAGGTATCAAAATCTACAGGGAGAAGACAGTGGAATCGGGTTGAAGGAGATAATGAATCAGACATTATTAACTGTCGACAGACCCAATGGGCCACTTGGCCCAAAACCTCCTTCATCATTTCGTTTTATGAACAATATTTCAGAGTCATTCCGTCTAACTTAGTTGCTGGCAAATTTTTTTCTGAGGATGACATTTAGAATTATTTTGAAGTATCAAATAAAAAGGATTCAAGTCAGCACGCTTTTATTTTCAGAAGTCTTCCGGGAAAAAATTGAAAAGCACAAGGATGGAATACCATTCTCCATGACCATAACAAATCCACAAGAATTCGCCATCGGAGTCGTACTCCGGTTCTCTCCCAGGTACTCTCCCTCCTGGCAAGCGGCGAGGAGAGACATTTCTATGCCCCGCTAGGCACTGGCTGCACAGCAGACTCAACTACACGCCTCGGTGTGCTACCTACCCTTTGCAGAAAGACACGAAGAAGAAGGAGTTGTTGAATTTGGCATTCTGCTCCATGAGCGTGCGATTGAAGTCATTTGCCTGGGTCATGGCATTCCAACGAATCCTCCTGGAGTGTACGTCCATCGTCGGGAAGCGAGTTATAAACGCCTGCAGGATACAAACAACGTAGAAATTGAAACAGGAAAAGTACGATATTCGAACATTTATCGGTCCTGTCCGACTATTCACTCAGGTGGAAGGTCATACGTGAGATGACCTCCCGGATTTTCTTAAACTCACCCTACTCTCCTGATGGGTGACATGTTCCTTTGCAGTCCCTTCCTGATCTCGAGACTTCCCAAATGAAACTTTGCGTTCACCTTTATCCCGCACATCCGCCAGTGCCTCCAACTTCCTGATTTACCACATCCACTGACCCTAGTGCGGCCTCAGGTTCTGATTCAGATACATTTATATATCAGCGACCGACTCGCCTTTGTCAAACCTGTATGTTGTGTCCTCAAGGAATCCCAACTAATTTGCAGGGTGTAATTTCCCCTTGAGGAAACTGTGCTGAATTCGACGTACTTTATTGTTTGCATTTAAGTAGATCAAAACACTGTCCCTTAATAACGAACATCAAAAGCATCACGAGGAGCAGTGTCTCCCGCGTCCTGAAAAACCTCGACATACTCTGGTCCTAAATATCTCACATATTGGCCGAAGCCAGCATTCCTCCCTCAGGAGCATGTCTCCAGCTTCAATAGCTGAAAGGTAGACGAAAATGTAACCATCACCACATTGAGCACGCCTCCCCATCTGGTTCCCGAACGCATTTCACCGCTCAGGTCATTATCCAGCTGGTACTCACTTGTGGGCTTGTTGGTGTTGGAGGGTTTTCCCAAAGTTCTTCGGGAACCAACAAATACATTGTAATCTCTCCATCTCCGGTGAATGAAATGAGAAACTGTCCATTGCTTTGGATCCACAATTCTGGGGGTAATGTAGAAAGTTGAAAAGATTTATACTTCTCACTGGAAACAGAAACAGGAGTTTCAATAGAAAGCAAAGGAGGAACTCAATCCTACTATGCTCTGATGACATTATGACCTACTTTAAGATCAACCTAACTATCCACTCCCACAGAGACCACCGCATTATCTGCCATTCTTGTTTTTTCCAATAATTTCAGAAAAAAATCCTGTTGTTTCTGCGACGACGCCAGACAATGAAGACCAACACACCACAGACATTCTGAACGAACCTGGTGAGTTCTGCAGAATGTTCGATGAACCTATAGCCACATTCAAATGAAGTGCCCTTACAGTCATTGTGCTTTTATAATCTTACAAACTTTTACACTTCTGTGCTTGACTTTTCCTCACTCAACTCTTAAATTTCTTTTTTTTTATCATTTCCATGTCTTTATTTTTATCCACACTTTTTCACTTTATCCAACCTAACGAAAACATTTAGTTTAAACTCATGTCCACAGCACTAGTTATGTGATTCCCTAGGATTAAGGGCCGATAACGTTTCAGGTACAGCTCCCTCCTTCCCAAGAACTGTTGCCAAATTCCCACGAATTCATCCCCAGTACTCCCACACTGAAAATTGAGCTACGCATTTAACTTTCTAATGTTCTTGACGGTATGCCAATTTGCCAAAGTGTTTAAAAAGTTATTAAGAAGGATAGACAAAGGAGAATCTCGGCTATTTAACACCTAAGTCTCCTGACTCTGCTTTCTCTGAGTTAACTCATCCTCTATCCATACTAATATATCACACCCAACTATCTGTATCCCTCTCACATGTATAATTTTTATGATGCACCTTATCAAACGCCTTCTGCAACGCTTGGAAAGCAACGCACATCTGTTCTCCTCTATAGACAGGGCTCGATATAAGTTTACTGAAGTGAAAGTTACACTATCGTCGACCTGAAAATTTCAGAGCGGTACTGACCCTCCGGCGCAAGATTTTGTGCCGACATTTTACCGACACTGAGATCAATTTAACCCTTTCAAGCTTCACAGCCCTACTTTTAATTTATCACCCGTGTGCAAGATTACCTCTCTGCTCCTAAACTCAATCCCACGATTGATGAATGCCAATGAACCGTATGCTTTATTAATCAGAATTAATCTGCGTAGCAGCTTTGAATTTCCTATGGGTTGAACTCAATCTGCCACATCGCAGCCAAGTTTTGCATCCTATCAGTGTCCCGCTATAACCTCTGACAACCGTCCACACTATCCCACACCATTAACGTCTGTGTCATCAGCACGTTGACTAAGCTATCCCTCCCCTTCCGCTTCCAACTCATTTATAAAAAGAACGAAGAGTAGGGGTCGCAGAACAGAGCCCTGAGGCACACCACTAGTCACCGATCTCTATGTAGAATATGACCCGTCTACAATCACACTTTGCTTTCTATGTTCAAGCCAGTTCTGGATACACAAGGCAATGTCCCCTTGGATCCCATGCCTCCTTATTTTCTCAATAGGGTTTGCATGGGGCATCTTGTCAAATGCCTTGCTGAAATCCGTATACACTACATCTACTGCTCTAACTTCATCGATGTGTTTTGTCACGAAGGTCCTTTTTCTTTGTACTTTATCCACATTTCTCGAATCACTTCTCTACAAATTAATGTAAGGTCCTGTCCACATCCCTCGTTATGTGATTCACTCCGGTCCAGGTTCAGCCCCTCCCACTGCTATGGCTACTTCCATTCCCAATTGTTATGCTAATTTCCCATGATTTCAAACCACTTCTCCCTCTCTATTCCTTGAGCTACGAATGTAACCATCTATTATTCTAGACACTATGTTAATTTGCATAAATAATTAAAAAGATAATAACCTGGATAGAAAAAAGTGAATCTGATGATCCTGTGTACCTGGATTTTTGGAAGTTCTTTAGCAAGTTGCCACGCACTAGGCTGGTTTTCAAGCTTTGATCCCGTAGTATTGCAGGAATGATTCTAGCATGGATAAAACAGTGACTGCTTGCTAAGACGAAATGAAAGGGAATAAATGGAGCCATTTCTTGTTGGCTGCCGATACCTGCTGGTGGTTTTCCAATTGGAACTATGTTAGGATCGTTTCTTTTTGCGTTATACTCCAATGAATTAGATTATTGAATTTATGGTGCATTTCTCTTCTGATCCCTATTAATTTTGTGTTAAAGTGACTCATCTCACCTTATGGGGGGGTTACCTCCCAGGGACATGCAGATGTGCAGATGTGGTTACTGGCACTAAGCATGTGTCCGTGTGCAGAAGGGAAAGAGGGAGAAAAGGCTGTGGATCAGGATTCAATAGTCGGAGGGACCGTCAGGAGATTCGCTGGACGTGAACGTTGACTCTCGGGTACAAGGGTAAGAGAAGTATGGGGTCGCTTCGGTGTTATTTTGGAGAAGGACGGAGAGCAGCGAATTACCTTGGCACTTATATATGCCAATGAGTTAGAAGGCAAAGCAAAGAGGTGCTGAAGAGAGAATTTAGAGAGCTGGGCAGCATGCTGGGACGCAGGACAGTAATTCCTGTATTGCAAAATGTCCCACGCGCCAATGCGGATCGATGAAAGGAGATTTGGCAGATGTTTGTATGGCTGAGAAACTGGTGCAGAGGCTTCAGGTTCCTTGATCACTGAATTTTTTTCTGGGTGAAGAATGACTTTAGGAGAAAATAAATGAGTACAGTTGTGGGGAAGATGCTTGAGTCCATTATTAAGCACGAAATAGTGGCACATCTAGATGGCAGAAATAGGAATAGGCCGAGCCAGCATGGATTTACCAAGGGCAAATCATGCTTGACTAATCTGTTGGTGTTTTTTGAGGGTGTAACAAGGATGTTAGACGAGGGTAAGCCAGTGGATGTTGAGTACCTAGATTTTCAGAAGGCATTCGATAAGGTGCCACATAGGAGATTGGTGAATAAAATCAGAGCTCATGGCATTGGGGGCAGGGTTTCAACATGGATAGAAAACTGGTTGGCAGATAGAAAGCAAAGGGTAGCAGTGAATGGGTGTTTCTCAGACTGGCTGGAGGTGACTAGTGGGGTACCACCGGGCTCTGTATTGGGACCACAGCTCATTACGATTTATGTCAATGATTTAGATGAGGGCATTGAAAACTATATCAGCAAGTTTGCTGACGATACTAAACTTTTTGGCAGTGTGACATGCGGAGAGGACGTTAGGAGAATACAGGGAGACTTGGATAGGCTGAGTGAATGGGCAGATACTTGGCAGATGTCATTCAATGTGAATAAATGTGAAGTTATCCACTTTGGAAGCAGGAACAAGAGGGCCGAGTATTGTCTGAACGGTGTCGAGTTAGGTAAGGGAGAAATGCAAAGAGACCTAGGAGTCCTAGTTCACCAGTCAATGAAGGTGAATGAGCAAGTGCAACAGGCAGTGAAGAGGGCAAATGGAATGTTGGCCTTTGTTACAAGGGGATTTGAATACAAGAGCAAGGATGTTCTTTTGCATTTGCACAGGGCCCTGGTGAGACCACACCTGGAATATTGTATACAGTTTTGGTCTCCAGGTTTAAGGAAGGACATTCTGGCAATTGAGGAAGTGCAGCGTAGATTCACTAGGTTGATTCCTGGGATGGCAGGGCTGTCTTACGCAGAGAGATTGGCGAGATTGGGCTTGTACACGCTGGAATTGAGGAGATTGAGAGGGGATCTGATTGAAACGTTTAAGATAATTAAAGGATTTGATAGGATTGAGGCAGGAAATATGCTCCAGATGTTAGGAGAGTCCAGTACCAGAGGGCATGGATTGAGGATAAGAGGTCAGTTATTTAAAACAGAGTTGAGGAAGAGCTTCTTCTCCCAGAGAGTTGTGGAGGTGTGGAATGCACTGCCTCGGAAGACGGTGGAGGCCAATTCTCTGGATGCTTTCAAGAAGGAGCTGGATAGATATCTGATGGATAGGGGAATCAAGGGATATGGGGACAAGGCAGGGACTGGGTACTGATAGTGAATGATCAGCCATGATCTCAGAATGGCGGTGCAGACTCGAGGGGATGAATGGTTTACTTCTGCACCTATTGTCTATTGTCTATTGTCTATTGCAAGAAGCTACTGAAAAAGATGAACGACCGGAGGGCTGATGCAGTTTGGGAAAATGAGTAAACAAGTGGCAGATGGAATGTTACAAAGGGAATGCGTGTACATGAACTTGAGAAGAAAGAATAAAACCGAAGTATATTTACAAACAACGGTGCAATTTCAAAATTCAGAGGGGGATAACGTCTCCAATAGGTAGTGTCCTAGAGCATTCACTTCGAAGGGACGAGACAACAGTGTTCCAGGCAGGAGTAGACATTGGTCAGGCCTCACCTGGGGTACTGTGAGCAGTTCGGAGCTCCGTATGTCAGGAATGGTGTGCTGGTTTTGGAGTCGGTACAGGAGAGCTTCACAATAAAGATTCAGGGTATGAAGTGATTAACAAATGACTAGAATCTGATTGATCTACCCCTGTACTCGTTGGAGTTCAGAAGAATAAGGGGTTATCTCATTAAACTGTATCAAATAGTGAAAGGACTTGATAGAGTGGACGAGACGATGATGTTTCCCGGACTAGGAATCCGAGTCATTGAGGATATTGAAAGCGGAGGTTGGTAGATTTTTGAATAGTCAGTGTGGTAAAAGCAGGAAATTGGGTTAGGGATGTATAATAAATCATCCCTCTCATCGGGAGAGTCTGAATGTCTAGTCAAGGATAAAGAACTCTCCGTGCTCCTGTCAGTGTCCTGTGTCCCAGTATGGGACAGTGGGCTCATGACGAAGAAAGACGCTTGGACTTTTACCCATCTTAGAAAGGACTAACACAAGGAAGCAGAACTGGAGTGAGATTGGAGGAACACATACTTTGGATGCAGAGTTAGATACAGAGGGTGGTGAGTACGTGGAACGTGCTTCCTATGGCGTAGAAAGTGTCGGATACTTTAGGGACATTGAACAAACTCCGGGATGGGCACAGGGAAGACAGCTTAAACGTAGTGCTGTGTCGGAGGAAAGGATTAAATTGATTTCATTGTAGTTAAAATTTCGGCACAGCATCGTGCGCCGGAGGGTCTGTAGCCTTCTGTAATTTTTTCAGATTGATGATAGTGTAACTTGCTGTTCATTAAACTGACAGCTAATCTCGGCTGTGTTTTAGATCCAGTCTAATTATCTGATTCCCATATGCTTTCCACATTCACAAACCCTACCTTGGAATGTGATGCAACTACTAAACCTGAATTCACCAGGGTTTGTGGATCACTCCTGTGGACTGCAAACACTCTGTTCCTTCTGGTAATCCCACCGCTGTTTTCAACTGATTGATCCACTGTCTGTAACCATTGTGTTCATCCTGATAAAGATTTCGACAGGACTGGCCGGGCTCTTCGCGAGGGGAAGACGCATGCAGAGACACAGACTGAGTGGCTCTGAAATTTTGAAGTCGCAGAACGGGCAGCGCCCCTACAATAGGGCCGTGAAAATCACTGCTTCTTTCTTGTGATCCCACTCTACCCCCGCGCCCCACCTACCTGCAGAGTTTTCCCCTCTTGTATAGCTGATTAGGAGCTGCATGGAAGTGTCCACCTTGCTGACATCCACATGAGTTCCAACCCAGACCGATTCTTTGTAACGCCGGAGCTGTTGATAGACGATGGTGTCGTTATTCTGCTGAGTTGGAAGAGGGGGGCGGTGGTGTGAGGCTCGGAGCCGGGCGGAGAGGGTGGAAAAAGGTATATTCGTTATTAATTGGCTAAGTGAATTAAGTCCCACTCACTAAACGATGTGCATATCCTCCTATTCCCTTGTTATCCAATAAACATCCTACTATAGCTCTTCTGTACACTTTCCAAAGACTGGACGAACGACCGATACTTTTTACTTTGCTCTTCACACCTTCCCTCCCAGGCTAATGTTGGAGGTAATTGCCTGTAGTCCTGCTGTTGCTGCTGAAATCCCAGAATGAGGGGTAAGTTGTATTCGGGTTCAGACCCAGTGGCAAAGGATCCGATGCTATTCACCCTAGTTCCTGATGCTGTGTGACGAGAAGGAAGCTGCTCACGGCTGTTCCTGAAGAATGTGATTTGTGCCAGGCACTGACTGGTAATTGGAGGCACAAATGGAGGCGATGAGTTCTGATACACGACTGAAACGGGCTATGGGATAAATGAACTGATGCGACTGAAGGAGAGAGTGTGGCTCTGTCTGTAGAAGTGGGGGGGGGGCGGGTAGGAGTGATATTCGTGATCTCATTACCTGATAGTCCGCAGTGGTACACAGGACATCAGACCCCAGACAAGGACTGAAAGCAGAAACACATTGAGAGAAATAAACATCTGACTCCGTTCCCACACCTGAACAGACATCCCTCACACTCCAGAGTACCGTGGACATCTGAAGTGAGCCAGCGCAGCTCATGGTCTCGGTCAACAACAAAATAAAACACAAGTGTAACAGGGATACCGTGGGGTGAACCGGGTAAATGGGGGGCGGGGGCAGGTTGTTTGCAAGGAGGCTGGTTTGATGACCGATGCCGTCCCGGAGAGCAAAGCAGGGCAAGGATAAGATGCGGGTCTCGGTACAGCTGCGATAGGTAGTGGAGCTGGGCAAGTTAATGGGAGAGAGTGACGGATGAAGGGTTGCGGATCAAGTGGAACTTCGCTCAATCCTTACCTTTCACTCAAGTCAGCCCCAATGACAAGCGAGGCAATCAGCAAGTAGACAGGCAGCATCTTCACCCTGCAGGAAACAGGATCAGTCACTATTTAGCACTTGCCAGCGGCTTAGGACCATTGACAGAGTTGTACAGCCGTCAGCCCTTCGTCCAGCAACACAACTGGTTGAAGATGAACACTCCACAATTCTGCTGAAACTCTCACTCCCCACCTTAATTCTATAGTGTGTTCTATTGAAAAATCTGATACATCGGATACGATTCCTAATGTCTGCGTTATCCATCCTCTCCATCAGGTAGAATACCTTATTCGATCTCCTCCGTTCTAGGAAAATAAATCCAAACTGTTCAGTGGGGAAAGAGAAGGAAGAACGGCGAGAGAGAAGGCCTAGAAGAAGAGGAAAAGAATGCGCGTGGAATCGGAAGGGGAGAGAATTGCGGGAGGGAGAGAGTCTTTGTGTATTCCTCATAACACGCTTTTCACATAATCTCTGTATATGAGATAAAACAATGCGATAATCGACTTTTACCTGAAAAGAGAAATTCAGTATCTTCCTACAATGGTGTCCCACATTCTACAATGCCCAATCTATTCTTTTTTTCATCTCGCCTCAGGACCAATGAAGGTTTCTGGAATGAATATGTCACCACTTCCTCTTTCCACATCTGGAGTCTGGCCGAAATATTTATTTATTTTAATTTACAGAGTTCCTGTCTTAACACGATACCGTTGCAACAAAGCAAAGCGCGTTGCTTGAAATGTCCGTGGTAATATAGCTCACCCGGAGTCAGCTGGACAACATCACCTCCAGATGACAGAGCAGAACCATGATCCGAAACACTTTGTCCAGCCTGCTGTGTCCCTGGCAATTGGAGAACTTTCCATCTTTCTATCTAACCATTCATCTATGTATGTATGCATCTATCTATACATCTATGCATCTATCTATCAATCAATCAATCTATCCACCCACCCAACACACACAAAATGCTAGTGGAACACAGCAGGCCAGGCAGCATTCATAAGGAGAAGCTGCCTGGCCTGCTGTGTTCCACCAGCATTTTGTGTGTGTTGTTTGAATTTCCAGCATCTGCAGATTTCCTCGTGTATCCACCCACCCATCTCTTTTTTATCCATTGCGATTATGTTGCCTTTGTTCTGAACTGCTGCCACAAAAACACACACTACACCACATACTGAATATAAAATTCCGGTTGTATCGGCAAAAAAAAAAAAAAAACGCCGAGCAAAATGGGAACGAACCTTTCTCACTTCAGTAATCAGGCTGCATGGGAATTTAAAAAAAAAATCATTTTGGCAGTGAGTTCGTGATTTGTCACCCCAGGATGATATTCTGTCTCTGGTGTTGTGGCACAGCTCCACAATCTGGACATCACCGTCAGCAGATCTCTCTTCAGTTAGTAATGATTCTGCATTCGGCACCAAAGCAGACATGCTTACATCTTTCATATTTTCATATTTTCAACCACTCACTCACAGCTACACCTTGTTGTTAGTGGGTGCAGAAATCTCGAATATTTTACCTGTGACCACATTACCACGACCCTCTGCGACCTGAACACAACTGAGAGTGACTTACGGCGTCACGTAGTCTGCGAACCTCGCCAGAGATTAACTTAGCCGCACTGTTTGTTGTGTGATCGTCAACCGAGTCTCAGCGTTTAACCTCATCAAGATGCCCAACATAGTACTCAGCCTGATCCTGTCGTCGTTTGGGTGGGATAAAGACGATATGGTTTTGTTCTTCTGTTTTCCCCAATGACAAAGACTGCATCCCCATCGCCCAGACACATTTAGAGAAGAATGTCACCGGGAGGCACTGCTCCGCTCATCAGTGATGCTAAGACATCTCCTTCATTTCACTCTGCACATAGCCGGTCTCAGGACACTGCCGGTTTAGGGATCTGTTCAAAATGACATCTCGGGCTTTATGAACTTACTTGCTCCTACTGCTCGTAAAGCACACTTGAATTGCGGATGCTGCTGCATATAAGAGCAAATCATCCTGATTGTTCATCTAGGTGACAAGCAAAAATTGACCCTGCACTGATCCCGCTCTGAGACGCTGCTCATGTCCCGGAGACATGGGCCTCTGAGCTCAGTCAATGGCCACTGGCCAGCGATACAACTCCACTATGTCCTTCCCCATTTCATAACTTTCATGGTCAGCTTCAGCCTACAGCAGTGCAAATAAAATCCTTTCTTGGTTGTCTATACATTTGTGTTCAAATATTTTTGCATATAATTTAAGATGTTGCAACTTTCCCACAGATTTATGTTCTAACAGACGGAAAACGTCCATCGATGACCTTCACTGCAACGTCTAAGAATAACCGGGAAAAACAAGGGTGAACATCTAACCCATATTACCCCTTCCCCCTGTCCCCGGAAATCGTTGACCCACCGTCACTTCCCAGCATCTGGCTAGTGCTTCTGAACCCCGTAGTCCCCACTCGAGAGGGGTGAGGACAAATGGGTCTTAAGTGTTCGTTTCATGATGGACTCTTCCTCTTCTGTGCCCATGCATCCTGTCATTTTGCATTCTCGCTTCCGTAACCGCTATTCGGGAAGACTCAAATAAGTTTCATCCGGAATAAAGGAAAGAAAATTGAAGCTTCCATATGGAGAGCTGGAAGAACTTGGACAAATTTCTGCAAAACATCCAGCTGATACTCAGAAGAAGAATAAAAATCTTAAGTTGTATTTCGATTTTGTGAACAGCCAGTGAGGGAAACGAAGAGAAAACGTAAATTAGGAACATACAGACAGCAGTGTGTGGATGGGGGTGGAGAAGGAGAGCAGAGCGGTGTCCGTGTAACGTCCATTGTTGCTTATAACCTATATCAACAATCAGGACGATTTGCTTAGTACAATATTTTTTGTCATCGACAGGTTATTTACAAATGCTTTGATCCGTACTCATTAAATTGGTTTATAGGTGCTCTACAGTCAAAATCTTTCGTGCTTATATATTGTCAAGAAAGTGGATTCGCTCTGCAATGCCGCCTACCACTTTATGTAACTGGTCAATCCCACCATCGCTGTTTGTTATGTATTGAGATCCTGAACAGAATCCAAGTATTCTACAAGACATTGAGGAGATCAGATCGAAACACCCGCAAGAAACACTGACACAAAGAGAAAACAACATGCATTCCTGGGCAATGACAAGTTTCGGAGACTGAACACATGTTGGCTGCACAACTTGTCGCACGATGGCTTTAAAACGTAACCAGTGGTTGGAAGCTTGTTTTTAATCTTGACATACATTGTGGAAACTATTCACCGTGCAGGTGGGAAACTACAGTAAAGCAACGGCCAGCACTGCCAGAAGTGAGTAACAGGAGAGCAATGACTTCTTGATTACTGACCCGAAACACATACCATGGGGTTATCGGAAATATAGACCCGAAATGCTATAAACACCAGACCTATTATCACCTTAATTCACCAAGAATGTATTACAAACGCGTGGATATATTTTCAAGCGTTTATACTAAATTCCTTCCATACAAACAGGCGAGGGATATTTAATAGATATGAGGGAGCGGGCAGTTTTGCTGTTTTGTCAGACTCACAGAACACTTTCTCTGTGCAAGCTGTTGCCTGTCGGCAGGGCGGATTCCGACATGCAGACATTCCTCAGAGCAGCGAGCAGCTTCTCTGCTGAAAGGAAATCCAAACGGTTCGAGATTCCGCACTCACTTTTAAACGTGAACAAAGCTAGTTTAGTATTGTATTTAATTATCTCTGTTGCATACAAAAAACATGATATGTGCAATCTGAATCTCTCTATCTATATATTGGGGTTTAGTAAAAAAAAAACCTCCCTCGTCGGCACTTTCAACTGCGAAGTTCCAACAGTAAAATATCATAGTCGCTGTTATTCTGTGGTCAGTTTGTAGTCAGTTTGTAGTCAGTTCATGTGACTGTGTGTGAGCGAGAATGAGTGATTGAGACAAGAGAGAGAATTAAAGAGAGATAGATGGAATGAGAGAGAGGGAGAGAGAGAGAGATGGCAAGGCAAGATGATCGACAGAGCGAGAGAAATGGGAGACCGGACCATAAAACATGGGACATTTCGATTATCACTATCGTTTAGGGAAGTTTTTCTTGATTGACTCTGTAGAAACCAACTGGAAAGTGCGAATGAAGGCAAAGACGTCGTTTCTTTTAATCTATTTGATCAATAATAGATTTGTTAATGAACAGTTCAGAGCTCCCGTCTCTATTGAATTCTCCCGATTGTGGAATAAGCTGTAAACGGTCATCTGATTAGGGAGAATCGGAGACAACACTTACCACGCTTGTTGAACCAGGTCGGAGTGCACTGCGGACCCGGGTAATTCAGTTCCAACACACCCTCACCGGCAGCGGAAGGAGAGGGGAGTGGAGTAAATGGAGGAATCACAGACAGGAATATCAGAAGGTGCGTTCACCTTCCCCCGAGTTCGCGTCTGGATTTCCGTGTCGATATCACATTTTTCCTCCTTGCTGATCAAACAGAACCAACTGGGCGGGGACTCTTGCTCAGCGGATCCCAGGTTGCTGATTTGATCTGGTTCTGGAGGTTCTAGGCTCCACCCGGTGTGGGAACGGGACTTCCCGCAGCTGGAAGAGACCCACCTCAAATATTACACAACTCTCCCGGTTCCGGGAGCCGTCTTTCTGCTGAAATCAAAACAAACACTTTCCACAATTTACCCCCACAGCACATGTGAAAAACTTTGTTCAAAGATTTTCCAAGAGCTTCACGATTCAGGACAATTTATTTGTATTTTTAAAGCGGGAGAAACAGTTCAATGGGGAAGTTGAAGGAAATGTTTGCACCCAGAGGCTGCTACGTTCAATCAAAGAAAAATACTCGTGTGCCTTCGCGAGCGTTCATCTGATCGATTTACATTAACTCAATTGTCAGGGACATTTCTGAACATGCTACTGCGTAGTAAGCCACTCGGCCCCTCATACCTGCTACTACAAACAATAAGCTGATACAAACTTTGCTTGAAATATTTGCGCTTTCATCCTGCATTCTGCACGTCTATCTTCTTACAGCTGGTCACCCCAACTCCAGTCAGCAAATGGTCCTTGAACATAATGGAACATTTGCTTGAGTTGCCCATTGTGAGAAATTGCAAATACTCACAGAATTTTATATATATATATATACACATTTCACGACGCAACAGATTTTAACACCATAAATCGGCGAGTTGTTTTGCTACGACTTCCCTCCCGCTGCGAAACAGGGAGACCGTTCTTTCCTTTATTACGGAGGGAGAGCAAGCATGTGTTATATAGGAATACTCTACGAACCAGTAGTTTTCGGGATACTGCAAGTATGTAGCCTTTTTGATAATTTGCTAAACGTTAAAATGCTCGGTACAGGTTGCAGATGCTTTTTTGCTCGTGAGGATTGCTGCTGCTTATGCGTGGGAGGGGTGAGCTGGTTTCTAACATTTTACTGTCATTCTTTGAGACAGTAATCGGTGTTGGTGAATGTTTGCGAAGAAAAAAACATAAATTCAGGAAGTATATTGTAAACAAATATCTGGCAGTAAATGTACCCATTGAAACCTATTTGTTGACAACTTATTGATCACTGAGACGAAACACTGATATTGGGTGCTTTGAAGCAAAGACATGAAATAAATATCAGTAGCTGAGTTATTCTCATCTCAATCCCCCACAAATATTCTGACATTGTCGATGTGGTCAAGTCGTTTCTTTGCCCACTCACTGCCTCATACGCGCCTTCTCGAACATTTCGTAAACATGAAAATACACAAAAGGCTGCAAGAATTCATTTGATCAGGCTGCATTCGTTCATGGAAAATGAACAGCCGATGTTGGAGGCCGATAGCTTTCATGGGCTGGAAATGAAGGGTGAAGCTGCCAGATTGTTGACTGATTTCGAAGCTGCGGGGTTTTTTTTGTGATAGTCGGAGCTCAGCGTTTGTGTGTAACTGGCTGCCTGCCCCGGCAAATTCCACAGAACAGGGAGCGGCCGTCCTGTAAAAAGTCAAGTCAAATCGGTTCGAGAAAACACTGACGTTCAGATGTGAACATAGTCGCTTTAATCTAGCATTTAACCATTTCTGCTGCAGCAATGACCACTTGTCCCTAGAATGAAGAACATAACCAAGGGTCAATTTATATTTAAGTTAGACTCGAAACATCTGGAGGTGCTTTGAAGAGAATTCTCCTGACTCTTCTAAATAAACCAGCTCATTGCATTCTCAGCAAAGACACTTCTCAAAATAAATAAGTTTGCTCATAGTATTCAAGCTCCAACATTTCCCAGATACAATTGCCAATTACCTTTAAAATGTAGTTGATATAAGTGAGAGGGATAAGTCAGTGAGAGGGATGATGGGGAGAATGAGGGTGAGAGAAATTCTGAAGTTGAGGTTTAGGGAAAGCGGAGAGCGAGGTTGATGGCGAGGAGAAGTGAAAGGGAAGAGTGAGGGTAAGAGGGCGCACGGGGATGTGGAAGTCGAATGTAAAACGAGTCTGAGGGCATGGAAGTGGCTGGGAGGGAGAGGCAGACCGAAACGGTGAGAGTGCGCTGTAGTGCAATGCAGAAGAGCCAATATGATTGAGAGTCCGTGTGAACGGGGGAAGAGATGATGCATGTGAGTTTGAGTGCCAGGGTGTGATCGAGTTGGAAAGTGATAGTGATGGCCAGGGTCCAGGGTAGCGATGGGCAGGGAGAGCGTTGGGGTGCTGCGGATGAGAAGAAGTTGAACACTGAGGGTTCATGGTGAGGAATAGAGAGCGTGACGGTAAGAGTATGGAGAGGAAGAGGGAGGGAAAGTGCGTAAGGGATCGAGGACAGTGAGAGAGGTGTAGACATAGGCTAAGTCAACGAGGCAGAGCGAAGATAGAATAGAAGAGAGAATGAGACAAAAGGTCACAGGGGGGTTGGAGATAGAGAGAAGAGGGATAGAAATGAGATAGGTGGGAGAGTCTGTATAGAGAAATCCATGAGGTTTAGATGGAACGCATTTGAAGAAAAATCGTAGCATGTTGTGAGACACATGAGGTTATAGTTGGTAATTTAATCTCTATATATTGACTGGGACTCTTAGACCACAAAAGGCATACAGTTAGTCGAATGCGTTCAATAAGATTTCCTTCGTCAGTGCAGAGAAGTCCTATCCAGAGACTGTGTTATACTAGATCTCCTATCAGGGAGTAAGTCAGGTTTGGTGAAATAAATGTCTTTACGGCAACACTTTGGATCCACTGTACATAATTCATTTTAATTTCATGTCAATCAGAACGTTTGATCGCAAGGCTGTGGACAATCCACAAGATTCTGGATGAGATTTTGTCCCATGGGAAGTCGGTAAAGGATGTTCAGTCGCTTGGCATTTAAAGTGAGATAGGTAATTGGATACGAGACCAGGTTGTCTGGATCTCCACTCTTGCGGATTAGACGACCTTAAAGCGTGTAGAGGAAAGAGAAGTGGACTTTCAGAGATTGCAGTGGGGCCTGGACCAGCTGGAAAGGTGGGCTGCGAATAAGTGGTAGAATTTAATATCAGACAGGTCGAGCTGTTGCTCTTCGATAGGTCTTACACAGTGAACTATAGGACCATGAGGAGTCCGAAAGATCAAAACGTTCTGGAAATAAAGGATAATCATTCATATTAGTGAGTACATCATTTCATACCGGCTGTCCATTTTCAGTAAGGTGACACTGCCCCACTGATAACAATTTTCAATAAATTTGACACTCCCTCCTTGGTGATCAATTTGAGACGGGAAATTAATCCATACCTGGCTCCCATTTTTAAATCAGCATCCCACTTACGCCCTACTGATCAATATGAAACGGAACGTCAGTACCGCTCTGTCGGTCAATTTCATTTCAGTGATAATTTTCAGTCAGTTCATCCGTATTTCATTTGGAGCCAGTCTTAACATGTTAAGTATTTGTGTCTGTGCATCGATGGTGCCGATTTTCAACCAGGCCGTTAAACCTTCCCTCGTGAAAACCTCTGGCAAAAAGGAATAGACGACTGCTTCCGGTGGGGTGTGCATCCAGAAAAGCTGCTTATGGCATGAAGCCCACTGTCAACCACAGCCGACGGGGTTTCTTGTGTCAACAGCTGCCCAGAGAGAATGTCAATAACCTCTTACTGTTGCTGTGGGGATAAATTGTAAACGTGTTTGCTTAGATTTCAGCAGGAAAGTGACTCCCTGTACTGGGACAGGGGCGCGATGCTTCAGCTGAAAATCGTCATGCGCTGGAGGACCCCGTTCCGACACAGTGTGGAGCCCAGAAATTTCCAGAACCCAAGCTAGATCAAAGCTGGACGGAGATTCGCTGAATTAAGAGGAGAACATCCGCCCCGTTGGTTGTGATGGAAGAGTAAGGAGGGAAATTGTGAGGTCTACACGGAAATCCAGACAGAACCTACTTGGCACCTCGAGGGAAGATTAACGCAGAGTTGATGTTCCTGTTTGTGTTTGCTTCATTTACTTACCCTAGTCCACTCTCCTTTTGCTGCCAGACATGTTCCGGTGAGAGTTTATTTGTCATGAATTGCGGCCATCTACATTTACACGGCTCATTCAGACAAATGTATCTCGAATGAGTGCGGAGAGTTATCACCGAATAGTCTCGAGAGCCGCAGCTCAGACAGTTATCTCTGAGTGGAAGGAGCACACTGGTCATCCATGACGTCACTGAGTTTGGTCCGGTTCAACATCCGAGTCAGGTGTTGTCTCTAATTCTCCAGAATAGTAAAAGTATACAGCGTTGTTCGGCTCTTATTCGGTGGGGGTTGGGGCAATTGGGAGGAGAGTTCATGGTTAAATGAGCCCTGAAATGTTCGAGTTAGCCTATTAATTATTGACAAATGGATTTTAAACAACACGGATTCGTTAACTTCAATCACAAACATTCTGTTGCTTGTATCTGCTAAGTCCGTGCGGAAGAACCTTTCACAATAATAGTGATATCGGAATGTCTGAAGGGGAAGGGCCTGTTTCCGATCTCTCTCTCTCTCTCTCTCTCTCACACACACACACACACACACACACACACACAATAACAGAGCAGTCAAAAGACAGAATGACTGTGATATTTTAGTGTTCATAACGTCGCTGTTGAGAATTTCGCTGTCCGAATTATTTAATTAAATCCGAAATAAATATATATTAAAACTTCAGATGAGATTGTTCGATGCAAAATAAAATACTGGACACTCGCAGAGTCTGATAACAACTGTCAGACGTGGACACTGGAATTGCAGACGCAGACAACTTTATATTTATATCTTCGTGATATCTGTGTGTCAATTTTTTCTGTAAAGGAATTATTTAGATGCATTATTAAGCCAGCTTCTTTCACGAGTGAAGTTGAGCGCGGAATGTCGAGCTGTTTGGATCTGTCTTCAGCAGAAAAGCTGCTCGCTGCTCTGAGAAATGTCTGCATGTCGGAATCGGCCCTACCGACAGGCAGCAGCTTGCTCACAGATAGCGTTCTGTGAGTCTCAAGAACAGCGAAACTGACCCTCCCTCATATCTACTGAATATCCCACGCTGCCGTTTGGAATTAATAAACGCTTGAAAATATATCCACACGGAGATCAAACATTCCTGGTGAATTAATGTGATAACAGTTCAGCATCTGATGCTTACAGTTTTTCGTGTCTGTATTTCCAATCAATTCAAGGTATGTGTTTCGGGTCAGTGATCAAGATGTCCTTTACTCTTTTGTAACTCACTTACGGTGGTGGAGTCGTTTGTGTTTCCATTGTTTCCTACCTGCACGGTTGAAATTCTCCACAATTTATGTCAAGTTTAATAAATTATTTCTCACCCGTGGTTACGGTTTCAAAGCAACGGTGCTACAAGCTGTTGAGCCAACATTTGGTCTGTCTCCAAAACCTGTCATTGCCCAGGAATGCAAGTTGTTTTCTCTTTCTGATAGGGTTCATTGTGGGTGTTTCGACCTGATCTCCTAAATGTCGTCCAGAAACACATACTGTGAGTTTTGATACACAACGAACAGCGGGAGGCTGAGGTGTGACTAGTTACAGAAAGCGGCAGGGGGCACTGCAAAGCGAGAGCCATGAATCCATGAAGGTCGATTGGCTCAGTGGCCAGGTTTGCGCCATGTGTTCAGCCGAAAGCCTGTGACTACAGTGTTAGTAACGGAATTTAATGACTACAGACCAAAGCATTTGCAAATAACCTGTTGATGAAACAAGACAAATTAATAACTATTTGACTAACTATAAACCAAATATTGATATTGGTAATAGGCAACAATGCACCCCGCACCAAACCTTGCACCCCGCTAGTCACTGATGTCCAGTCAGAGGGTCAAACCATCTTATACAACTTGCTGGTTTATTCCGCGAAGCCGATATCGATGGCAATTTGCCACCTCATCCAAAATGCCAAGCCCCTGAACTTTTCCTATTGACCATCCATGTGGGAAGCTGATAAATGCCTTGCTAATTTCATCTACATTATTCTGGATGTTTATTTTAATTTCTGTAAAGTAACTGTTCTTACTCCCAATGCAGGAAGTGTCACGTTTTTCCAGCCTCGTACCTGAACAACTAAAATCTTTCAGATTCATCGTCTACTAAACTTCCATTGGCATGAGAATAATGATGCTTTGGATCTACTCTCCGTACAATCACCCGTCAGGCCCTGTCTTCTGTGTTCTCCAAAATTTAGATCTTCCCTGCATTTCAGTCATCGGTTTTTCACAAAATCAAAATCCTACTAAAGGTTATATTCTTCTTCTTCGAGTCAACTCAATGATTTGATGCTTAGAAAATTTTCAGAAAGCATTTGATAAAGTATCTTTACATGAGGATGCTAAACAAGATAAAATCCCATGGAGTTACAGGAAAGATATTGGCATGGATCATGGATAGCTGAATGGCTGACAGGCAGGAGGCATCGAGTGGAAATAAAAGGGACCTTTTCTTGTTGGCTATCGGTGACCAGTGGTGATCCTCAGGGGACATTGTTTGTCAATAATTTAGATAATGGAATTGATTGTTTTGTGAAAAATTTGCTGATGTTACGAAAATAGGTGGAGGGGTGGGTAGTGCTGAGGAAGCAATGCGATTGTAGCAGGACTTAGACAAATTGGAAGAATGGACAAAGATGTGGCAGATGGAATACAATATTGGGAAGTGTAGGATAATGCATTTTGACAAAAGGAACAATAGTGCAGACAATTATCTAAATGGGGAGAAGGTTCATACATCAGAGGTGCAGAGAATCCTCGTACAACACACCCAAAAGGTTACTTTACAGATTGAGTCTGTGGTAAAGAAGGTAAATGCAATGATGGCATTGATTTCAAGGGTAATGGAATAGAAAAGCAATGAGATAATGCTGAGACATCAATAAGACACTAGCCAGGCCACACCTGGAGTATTGTCAACAGTTCTGGGCCCCATATCACAGTAACAATGTTTGGTCATTGGAGAGATTGCATAGAATTTCAGAGCTGGGATGTTATATTGCAATGTTGCAGATCACTGGTTATGTCACACTTAGGTTATTGATTGCTGTTCTGGTTGCCACGGTACATGACGAAAACTGTGTGCTGAAAATCCGAAGTTGCTGGTTTGGATCCAACACCGGATTAGTAGAGAGAAGATGATGGATTTTTTGACTCTGTCTAGTGTGCCAGAGGGACTAGGGTCAGTCCCGTTGTTATTTGCTATCTATAACAGTGATTGGTTGTCATTGTAGACAGCTGGATTAGAAAAATATATCCGGACGGCTTAAAATTGGTGGCGTCCTGTACAGCCAGAAAGGTTATTGCTTGGGCAACGCGTTGAGCAATGGCTGATTGAATTGAACACAGACAAATGTGAGGATGTATGCTTTTGGATAAAGGCATACAGCAGAGGAAGTCTCAGATTATCGAACAATGTACGAGCGACTGACCAAAACAGCAGTGGAAGAGAGAGAAATGGAATCTCGGCTATTATTGATGATTTCATACTGATGTCATAAGTCACCCGCTGGTTAACGAGAAATATAAACCCATCTTTTATCATCACATTGGTTGGTGTTTATATTTCGAGGCACCGGCACGTTTTTATTTTCGTACATCCAAATGAAATTCGGCGATACTTATATGCCTGTGTTTATACACTCATTTACTTAGCCATTCACACGAAAATAAATCCAGGCATTGTTCAGTGGATCCGGATTAGAACCTCAATGGCGAAAATAGATGCAGCTTGTGTTCCCTCGGTTCAGGTAATGGAACCCATCGGGGAACATTAGAATGGAGATCCATCTTAATTTAAAGCTTTACAGAACTGCCATGTTTTTTTCTCTGATATCTCATGCCAGGAATAAAATAATGAATATAACTGTTAAAATACACTGTGCACACGTAAACCTTCGTTTATCATACATAACTATTGAAGAGAGAATGTGCTGAATGCTGCGAGTAAATGTGTATGCGTGTTTTTTTTTTCTTTCATTTGGAGTGTGTGATAACAACAAGGGATAATTATTGCACTTCACTGATCAGATTAATTAACTGTCAAAATGAGATGCAGTTAACCCGTTATTTTTCGGCACTTTGAGAACTACGGGATAATTCCAATCATAAATTTGTGCAAAATAACATGAGGAGCTTCTGTTTCCAAAAATAATATTGGAAATAATGTCTGCATTTCGCTAGAATGAGACAAAACATTGCAAGGAACAGAATAAAGAGGTATTTATATAAACTTAGATGGGCACTAATGTGAAACACAGCCAACTGACTGTGCACGAATTTTCCATTCCGCTCACTCACGGTCATGTGTCTCAGTTACAGGAGAGACAATGTCTAGAATTGGATTGGACGACTGCAGACACATTGTCTGTAATGCTGAAACTTCAAAACATTTACACACCTGTTGTATAGTTCGTAGAGACACTTCCGTTCTATAAGCAGAGTTGTCAGTGCTTTACTAAAATGTCACTGACCATGTTGATGTTTTCACTACTTCCCTTAAACTATCACTGAGCTAAATGATCTCACCGCTACCCAGTCGAATAACAACATTACTAATCCTACTGACTATCGTTAACCATAGAGACAATATTCTTGCTTCTACAGCTTCAACAGATCAAAGTGATGAAGTCCCACTTAGCTTCGCCATTCATTGAAATATATTCCTAAGACATCCATATTTTGAAATTCCCATGTATGAACAACATTCAGCTGTGGACATTCATACATGTTCCTCAGTTTTCAGTAGTCTAGCCGAAGAGGGTTGGCATGGTGGCAGTAGGTGCGGTTGGAAATCCGGACAGTCCACCGTGCCCTCTGCCGGCAGTTGGAGAAGCAGGGCTTTGACCGCCGGATCGCCGTAGACACCTTCGCAGGGAATGCCGGAATTGGTAACCATGGAGATAGCAAAAGGTCACATACCTGTTGCAGAGGAGCTGTGTACACCGTGAGCTAGCCCGGGTCAGAGAAAGTACACCATCCACGTTGGTTAGTCGACAAAACAGCGCACAAACTTGTTTATGTGCTGATTTGTTCTTAATGACCGATCGTTGGTTTGCAGATTATAACTAAACGAGAAACTACCTGTGGCGAGGGGCATCTCGCTCATGGAGGTTTGTAAAACAGCTGGAATGTTGGCAAGTCGGAAGGTCATCTCCAGGCATTGGTCGTGACCACTGGAGTTATGGTCACCCTCTTCCACTCATCTCCTGTCAGATGAAGACCCATTGTACACACTCT
Source organism: Hypanus sabinus (assembly GCF_030144855.1). Classification (NCBI taxonomy): domain Eukaryota; kingdom Metazoa; phylum Chordata; class Chondrichthyes; order Myliobatiformes; family Dasyatidae; genus Hypanus; species Hypanus sabinus. The sequence continues at coordinate 751,403 of NW_026779051.1, read as the reverse complement.
GTAGATCCGGACTAGTGAAGGGAGGACCCTTCTGAGAGGGATGGGCGAATAAAGCTCTGATGCAGATCCATTGTACACACTCCGTAGATCCGGTCTAGTGAAGGGAGGACCATTCTGAGAGGGATGGGCGAATAAAGCTGTGATACAGATCCACTGTACACACTCCGTAGATCAGGTCTAGTGAAGTGAGCAACATTCTGAGTGTTTTACACCCGCTCCGGTGCCCGCTGCGGAGTGATATGAGCGAATAAAGCTGTGATGCAGATCCATTGTACACACTCCGTAGATCCGGTCTAGTGAAGGGAGGACCATTCTGAGAGGGATGGGCGAATAAAGCTGTGATACAGATCCACTGTACACACTCCGTAGATCAGGTCTAGTGAAGTGAGCAACATTCTGAGTGTTTTACACCCGCTCCGGTGCCCGCTGCGGAGTGGTATTAGCGAATAAAGCTGTGATGCAGATCCATTGTACACACTCCGTAGATCCGGTCTAGTGAAGGGACGACCATTCTGAGTGGTATGAGCGAATAAAGCTGTGATGCAGATCCATTGTACACACTCCGTAGATCCGGTCTAGTGAAAGGACGACCATTCTGAGTGGTATGAGCGAATAAAGCTGTGATACAGATCCATTGTACACACTCCGTAGATCCGGTCTAGTGAAGGTAGGACCATTCTGAGAGGGACGGGCGAATAAAGCTGTGCAGTAACGCGTTGACTGAGCAGTCCATCGCGCAGCGTATTGTCAGGGAGGAGACAAGGTGCTGGATTTCCATTTACTGAAGGCATTCGCTAAGTCCTGGTTTTCCTCTGGGAACTGGCTGAGCTCCAGGGTTTAATTCGTTTCTATCAGATGAACTCAGCTAAGATTGTGGACCGGTGGTCTGGAAAGTTTTTCAACATCTCAGCAGTGAGGCTGCTCAGCAGGTGACGGGACAGACGGGGGTGGAGAGCCGAGTAAATCCAAATCGCAGGGCTGTTGTGTGAGCCTATCAGATGCAAAATGATGGATTCGCGGTACTCAGCGATGCTCATGTGCACAGAGGTCGTATGTGTGCCCTGACCGAACAATACTCTCAGGGGAATCTGACAAATGCCTTGATGATGAAGCGTGAAAGAGAGGCTCAGTATGGAGCACAGGTTCCACCCTGGAGTCCACACAGACAAGCTGCCGCTGCGTTGGAATTAACCAGAGCTGGTCAGGACTAGTTCTCCCGGTCTACCGTTCAACGATGGCAGATCGGTGGGCGTGTTCGATACATGTGGAGACCTGTCATAGGGTAAGTTATTCTCAATAGTTAGCTGGCATGCAAATTGGATGAATTGATATATAAATTGGCTTCAAAGTACAGGGGAGAGGGTGATGGAAGGATGTTTTTGTTCGGACTAAAGGGACTGACTAATGATATGCCTCAGGTATGTACACTTGGTTTATTGTTTTCTGTCTTCTGAATCGGTGGTCGGAAAACAAAATACAAGACATGGTTCGACATTTTTTTATATAGTGGACAGGTTATATAATGTTACCGAATTCCACTGAAATTATGATCGTCTCTGTAAGTGGGCCGAGGAGTACGGAATGCGGCTCAATTCCGATGAGGTGGAGATGTAGTTGGGAGAGTCAATCAATGAGGAATATCCACTATAAACGGTTTGTCCCTGGTGATTGCAGTAGAACAGAGGAAGTATATGTCCATAGTTCCCTAAAAGCGGCAGTGCAACATCAAGTAAGACTGTACTTGGACTGGTGTGTTCAGTAATACCCGGTCAGCCATATAATAAAATGGTATTACGCTGAATGCAGTGCCGGTGTGATTTATTAACATGTTACCAGGGGATAAGTAATTCCAGTGTGAGAGAAGTTGGACAGCAAGAATATTATTGTTTGAAGTGGAGCTGAATGAACGGTCAACATATGGATCTGTCTAAGAAAACGAGAGGTATCGTCAGGATAAATACACTGAGTTTTCCCTAAATTTATATAACATTCAATTAAATTGGATTCGTAGGGAATGGACAGTCAGGAAAGGTGTAGTCATGTACAATAACATTATTTAAAGCAGTTGAAGGAATGCATTCTTTGGGAAGCGTTGGAAGGTAGCGCACCGGACGGTGACAGTAAGCGGCTGTAAGGACAACTGGATTGGCAGTAATGTGAAATAAATGAGGACAGAGCGTCAAACTGAAATAAATCTTGTTTCTCCATGACAGATTATTTGTATTTTCATACATTTATCGATTCTATAGGCACAGGTTATTCCAACGGTTTACATATTTCCCGGCAACATAACGCCTTCCGGGTGAGCTGCCATTCTCTGCAGCAGTGGCACACATGGGAAGAACTTCGCAGAGAGCGGGCGCAGGAAACGGAACAGACTAGCCCAAGTGCAGCCTTACTGCGCACCCTACCAGCTATGCTGGTAACACCTGCAAAATGTAGAACCATAAACAAACATGACAGCAGAAAGCTCGGTAGTCAGATGTCTGTAACCGTGTCAGATGTCGATATAATACAATGCAATTCACAGTACTGATAAGTATGAAGCAGCACGTGGCTCTGTAAGAACTTCATTCTGCTGTCCAACAACTGGTTCACATTTAGTCACAACATACACTTTCAAGGAAAATCCACAAATTTCATGCTACAGCATGGAACTGCTCATATTTGCTAAATTGTTACTACCATCGATGGTTTCTTTGTTACACCCAACTCAGAGAACCGCTCACATACAAACACAGACAAACAATTGATATAACCTCGGCGAGCTGTGTTAACAGAATATTCATAAATACAGTGCAGCTGCTACAGGACCGAAAGCTCGAAGTCCCGAACATCCCATGATTGACCACAAACATCTGGAGGAACGCTGCCTAATCCACTGAATTCCACAGACGTCAGCCGAATCGCTAAATTCCTGCAGCAGATTGTTTCCGATACAGATCCCGTAATCCACTTTGATTCGTGTTTCCACTCCATTCCTGAAATGCAGAACACTGGGACTGACCAGGTGACAGTGGATAGCAGCGGCAGAAGCAATCACAACATTGGAACTAAATTTCTATTCCCATCGGGACAGCTGACACCGTGGCTTACCAGGAATTATAAAGCCTTAAATAAAAGGATAGTAAACATTTTGTATCCGCTGAATGACTGGATATTTCATTTCAGTGAGAATCTGTAACTTCTGTGCCTCCTGAATTCACAGCTTCGGCAGACACTCTAAGCTGATGCGTTCAAAACGACCCTGAGTTATACAGAGGATAAGTCTTCAGACGTGATTATAAGCCTGACAAAGCTACAGTTAGTTGAAAAAGTGCTTTAGTTCAACACGATTGCCTCCGATGTACATATTCAGCCGATTGAAGACAAATGCATCAAATTTCTTGGACTTTACCTCAGCAGTAACTCATCTGGTGCAAACAACGAATGAGCTCTGTCACGGAGCAGATTTTTGTTGACTAATTATTCATCTCTAAACCAAAATCACCGACACCAACTTATCTGACATTCTGCACCTGCGGTATCCCATTTTGAACTCTCCTTCAGTCCTTCACCCCACTGCAGGCCACACACAACCATGCACACATGTACGCGATCACTAACACACAGGCACACGCAGACGGACAGACCAACACACAGGCCCAGGTTGATTCGTTAAATTACTGCGGCAGTTTGATTTAGATGCAGATCCCAGAATCCACATCCCCGGTGTTTCCATTCCAGTCTTGAAGCGCGGAACACCGGGGCTGGACAGGTGACAGTGGAAATCAGCAACAGAAACTATCACAACATTGCATATAACATAAATTCCCACTAAGGGCAACTGACACTGTGGCTTATCCGAGAATTCCAAAGACTAAAATAAAAGAATAGCATACTTCCTATATTAGCAATATGACCGGATACGCCATTACAGTGAGAATATGTGAGTTCTGTTACTCCTGAATTCACAGATCCAGAAGACACTCTCAGCTGATTTGCACCTCTGAATAATTTTCCTGGTTACAGTTACTTGGCCAAGCACTTTAGTTGAACACTATTGACTCCGATGCAAATATTGGGCCGATTAAAGGAAAATGCTTCAGAATTCTTGGGCAGGACAGCAGCAGTGATTCATCAGCTGGAAATAACCGCAGGGCTCCAAACACAAAGACAAAACTTTGTCAAGGAGCGGCCGCATTTACACATTCCATTTGTTTGTTCACTAATTATACATCTGTAAACGGTGTTCACCAACACCGACAGACCGATCCCACATATCTGCCCCGCGGTTTCCCATTTTAACTGTCCTTCTGTACTTCAACTCCCTCCTGGCCACACACACACACACACACACACACACACACACACACACACACACACACACACACACACACACACACACACACACACACACTCACACACACACACTCACACACACTCACACACACACACACACACACACACACACACACACACACACACACACACACACACACACACACACACACACTCAAACACGAACAACTCTGCAGATACTGGAAATCCAAGCTGCACACATCGTGCTGGAAAATCTCTACTGAAATCCTCCAGTATTTTCAGCAGTTCCAATCTGTCAGAGGTCACATTAAACTAGAAAAGAAATGCTTCAGTCCGCGATGGAATTAGCAGACCGGAGAGTAATATAAACAGTACTATAAATTGCGAGAATGGCGAGAAATGAATGACAAGCGTCAGACTCACTGACAGATAAGTGACTATCGTTATGTGACTCTGTGTGTGTGTGTGTGTGTGTGTGTGTGTGTGTGTGTGTGTGGGGGGGGGGGTGTGTGCGCGCGAGCCATTTACCTCTCCCTCATCGACCCAGTTTTCCTCACCTACCCACAGCGAATGAGGTCATTCAAATCAGATTTTCCCTCCTGTCAAGGGACAAGGTTGAGACCAGCCGCTCCTCTCTCACACACAAGTTGTGTCACAGAGCATAGACTGACCAGCAGCTCATCGTTTCCATATTCCCAGACAGCAGAGTCATTCTGTCCCACACTGAGCCCAAGTTGCAGAAGCGCATTTTCAATACACTGAAACACAGACAGTCAATCTTTAATTGTTTTCCGTACACAGTGTTCTACAGGCAGACACAGAGGCTCATACCCCACATCTCTACCCATGGGGCTGGATGAACAGCAACAACAGCGTTGGCAGAATAAACGTGGGTTCGGTAAAAGACAAGCAAATGGACAATTGGGAAGATGAATCTGGTGTGGGTGATATGTAAAACATTTTCTGATAAACACATTGGATTGCGGGAAATGCACTTTTGTGGAGTCAAAACTAATCAGCTGGTTAAAGGCAGAGAGACGGAATTACGCCTTTCGATGTCAGAAGGCGTGACCAGTGGGGTTACAGTAGGATTGGACCGAATCCCCAGCAGTTTTCCCTACTGGGAAAAACACTCTACGCTGGCCAGACATTCCTTGCGCTCCCAATTTCCAAGTGTCCGTGGGCGTCTCCGCTTCGGAGATGTTTGGTCTCTCGTTGCTGAAGGGTTATCGTCCATGTATATTTGGAGTTCCTGGCTCTTACAGTGTTACTCATCATGTGGATCTCCATCACATTGACTCCCGCTCACCTGGGCTATTTAGATCAGCTTCTCACTGGTCATTGTACAGGGCTAAAGCCAAAACTTGTCATGACTCAGCCCACCCCTGCCTTTCCAATTTATGATTGTTTTAACTTTGACTGGTCTAAACCAGCTGGGTGGGGGCAGCAGACAGAGTCTAACGAGATTACAGGTTGCCTCTGTTGTAGGTCTGGCAGTTTACATAGTAAGCAGCAATCCTGTGAGAACGGTCTCAGATTTAGCAGGTCATTAAATGAAATTCCTTGTGAACACACGCAGTTACTTTGATTATTTAACTACTTGTCTGAGAATGGTTTAGGGATTAGCAGGTCATTATACGAAGCTTCTTGCGTCCTCGTTAATTTGCTCAATTTGCATAATCCCAGAGCAAGAATCAATTCAGATACAACCAAATCTTTGGAAAGCAAGGACAACCTGTTTGTTTGCTTCCTCTGTCCTTGATTTTACTGTTGATTCTTCTGGCCAACATCTGCCACCGCTTCATCCAAAGATATTTATCTTAGAATCACTATTCCCGATTCATTCGGTTGGAGGCCCACAGGACTCCTACCGAACCCCAGTAGGTGCGGAACGGTTACATTCTGTATGAAATATTACCGATTACTAAATAAATTCATCGAATTTATACTGACCGCATTCTCTGTATTTCCTGAAAGAATTATCCGCTTTTATTTTCCATTAGTTCTGCCTTCCATCTTCTTGTTTCATATGTATTGAACAATCATTTATGAGGGTACATAAAATAGTATTACAACAGTTCCTAAACGTACTCCAAAACCCGGGGCAGCTGAGCACTTCATTTGCCTTATCAGAATGTGTATTAATTAGTTTAGTGTGTTCGGTCCAGTGATGGATTATTTCTGTGGCCGCCTCCACAATACGTGTCCAGCCTGCAGTCAAGTGAGGGATTGGTGGCCACATATTTCCACAAGTATTCATCTGTATCTGTGCATTAGGTGTGGAAGTTCTCCTTCATTATATTGTATAAACCAAATTTCAATCCTCTGTTTCTCTTTTGTTAATTCGTATCACCCGGGTCCGTTGAGAGGATTTATTCTGGGTTTACTGAGTGTTTTCCAAACAATATTATCACTGTTGGCACAAATGTCCGCCATACTATTTCTGGAACAAACTGACTCTGGCCCAATCATGGTTAATGACATCACGACAAAATACAACTTACTCATCATATTGAATGAAACCAATAAAATATATGGGTGATATCTGCTCTTATTTTCAGTAAAAATCTTAAATTATTTCTATTTTTCTTTCTAGACCATCGAATGCGGACTCTCTTTTGACTCAAGGCATCCATTTTTACTCACCCAATTCGGAAAAATTGGAAGAGGCTCTCGGATGTTTTCCTTTCCCTTTGATTTTTTTTGACGAAGGGCCCTGCTCTCTGGGTGAGGGAACTGACTATTACCCCATTGATAGGACCTGCCCCAATCTTCTTGGAACACATTTTCCTTCTTCAACTCACCCAAATCAGTACTATCATGTACATCTGGCACTGATGGTAATAACATACCTGTTTCTCCACCAGAAATTTCAGCTCGTTGATATGGTACCACCTACGGTTTGTACTTTGTCCACTGATGAACATATTTGCCTATAATTTCCTAGACCCCGCGAAAGCTTCGGTTTAAAAGAAAGAAAATATTGCTGCATTCTAATCATGACGCTTTGTCCTGAAGAACTTAGAATCCATACTGACCTGTGACTCAAAGTAAGCTCTGTGGATTCATCTCCCCTCTTGGTGGATTGCCACATAATTGGCCTCTTTCACAGACTCTCCCATTTTTGTACCCACTTTCCTGACAAAATCCCATCGGTTTCCTGTCTGACAAATTTAATCCTAAACCATTTTATATCCCTTCAATTATAAGAGTATCAGGTGTGTAACCTGTTCAATAGGCTAATGAATTCCATATTATCATCAAGGCAAAAGACAAAGCTACAAGCCACGTTGTTCCTTGATGTTCCACCACTTTTGCAATCACAGTTGTTCAGTGTTTGATTCATCCTACCACCCTTTCTCTTGACTGTGATTAACAGTGTTTATGAAATCTCTGTTAGATCCCTAAAAGAGCCATGACATCTTCCATTATGTGAGCTTTGAAATATGTGACTGAATCCGTTTCGTTGCTTCGGTCTAGTCCCCAGCAGGTGGAATTGATACTCCGGGATAGTGCACTGCAAGAGAAATTCCTTTACAAAATGTATTTTTGCAGAGGCATTTGCTAGTGTTTGTAGTAACTGGGAAAGCAGGGGAAACTGGGGAAACTTCGTCAAAGTATCTATTAGTTTCCAGAGTGAATCTATGGCCTCCTTGATTTGGCGGTAAGGGTCTAACAGAATATATCTGCAAAGTTGTCCGAAGCCCTTCAAAAGGTCTGATGTGTCGAAGTTTTCCTTTATTTGTAGTTCTGTAGGACCATATTAAGCACAAATCTAATACTTATCCACAAAATGTCCACGGCATCCTTCATCTTAGGCCACCAGCCCATTTATTTGATCATTGCTCACCTGCTCCGGTTTTATCCACATTTTACCCATTGTGCGTATTCTATCCTCATATTCTCCTACTGGTATCCGTGTATTCTGTATGGATTCATCCCATTTGCACCTTCCAAACCATACAATTTACGGGGTCAAAACAAAGGAGGCTTTGGCCATATAATCATAAAACACCAGATGTTCCCGCTCTGAGTTATTTCACCAACACTACTGAATGCTTCAACGCCATTTCTCTTATTCTCACATTCAATGGTACTGTCATATGTCCCACGTGCGAATGTCCTGTGAATCCACGTTGGATAACTTTATATTGCATCTTTATATTTTCTCATGAATGGTGTTGACTGTATTGCAGTGTCATTAAAAAGTTAACAGAGCGGCTTGAAAACTTTCCATTAACTAGAGGTCTTCCGATTTCATCACACATTTTTTCACACACCCATGTCGTTGAGACCTGATTCCGTTATGGAGACAGCGTACAATTGGCTGGATGGTGGTGCGTCCACCATGTGTTTATGTGTTATAGGTCTTTTTGGTCCCTCCAAGGGTGAAACGCCTTGCTCTGATCGTTCATGTCTCATTTTGTGCATTTTCTCTTAAAGTGCCCCCTTTGACCTTAATCACTCAACCCTTAGTTCTCCCTGTTCCTAGCCCTTTTTCCATTTCTGCTGCCCTTATTTGCCCTTTGATAGCATGGTAGGAAGGTCCCCTGCACTCATTGTTCCAAATAGACTGATATTTGACAGGCATCACCTTCCCATTATAGAGTTTCACTGGTCTGTGTGTCTCCTTTCCCCACGCTCTGCTCATCTTCAGCACCCATAGCTCAGTATGTGTGAGCTCCAGTACCGTTTTAGATTTATCGTTTCTCTGAGACGCAGCTGTCCTCAACAGGCTATTTTAGAGTTTTGTGTTCATAAACGGTCCGGCTCTCATGCTGCTCCACACTCACCCTGGAACACAGTCCATTAACTGGACGCAAATGCAGCGTGATGTTCACTTCTCCTATGGTAACTTTTGTCTAGTGCACCTACCGTGCCGATTTGTCATGACCAAAAACAATCGTCATTGCGTTCATCAAACGGTTACGAGTTCTCCAATCATGTCGTTGTATATCTCGTAAAGCTGAGTGTATATTTGGATGCAAACACATTATATTAAGTTCCTTTCCTCGCAATCATCTAGGCCATTTATTGCTCTCTGATGGATGGTAGATCGGAAAAGCGCTCAAGGATCGACTCGAGCACACATGTCCCGATATATTTCACAAAATCCTTAAGCTGCCGTACTCCTAACGGTGTGATGTGATTTGCTCCGTCTACTGTCAACTCTCTGACATTAGTTCGATAATAGTATCCCTAGCAGTTTTCCCTTCAAATCCAGACTCCTCATATTGCGGCCATTTTCACAACAGATTTTCTGAAGGTATCCACTCCAATTACACAAATCCAAGTCCTTTGGATTGCAGAGTTTCCATAATCCATCACGCTGAATTGGAAACCGCTAGCGACGCACCTCTGGTTCGCTCTGTACCTCACCCACGTGGTCCGACTCGAGTCCCTCACTGAACAAAGAGATTTAACCTCGAGCCCACAGATTCTAAATCACACATTGTAATAATAACCGGTAAGGTACAGAAAATCTGTATTTACTGACAAATAACTTTCATTGTCTCAACCTTGGTTCAGAAACTGTCTACCTGTGTGCAGCTTACAAGAATCCTTGACTCTATGTACAGACACTGATTAAAAGTATTACCCGAACTGACCATGGAGTCATCTCCACCTGCATGTCTTTTCTCAATAACCGTTAATTCCACTTCTGGGGAGGCCTGTTCTGCTTCATTGTGCAGAGAATACCCCAGATTCGCTATTCTCTGGGAAAAGCAGTTCCTCCTCACCTCCGTCCACAACCTAAATCGTGAAGCCATATCCCCAGGTTCCCGTCTCATCTACCAGTGGAAACAACTTCGCTGTCTCTATCGTATCTATCGGTTTCATTGTTTTATATGTTTGTAGGGCTTCCAAATCTAGACTACAGTCTTTAAAGATAGAAATAGAGCTGTTTTCGAAAAAGCAAGCAAAACAGTCTCGGTTGGGCACTATCATCCTCAGCTCTGCCCTCCGATATCACACTAAAGGAATACACTTCCAATCCACCGCTGAGGCATTACAGACTATAGTTACCGATTGGAGGTGCATGTGACAAAGTTCCCAGTACAGTCCAAATCTGTTACTTTACCGGTTGTAATGCCGATTATTGAGCCTGATAGAATGCAACAAATCTTTCACTTAGTCTCAGTCCTATCTTTGGTCAGTGATTAGATGTGAGAGCAAGTTTAGGGACTGGACATTTGTGAGTTCAATTCAAAGAGAAACAAAGCAATGCGTGCGCGAATCATGGAAGGCTACTCTAGTGATTGCCAGGATTGTATTTAAATGATATTTGAATTAATCCTTTCTTTCACAATAGAAACTAACTGCCTGCTCATGTCTGCTTCATCAGTTGAAACAAATTTCCAGGAACATGTGAATATCAGGGACAGCTTCTTTTTTCGACATGTATAGTCTTAGTGCGGGGGTTGGGGGGGTGGGGGCGCAATCACTCGCATCTGGTTTCCCTCTGTTCTTTAGAATATTTGACAAGGATTTTCACTCTATGATATAGACCAGTTACCGACAACAGTTTTGAAGGCAGAAACGTCAAGCTTAGATTTTTGTTTTGCCTTACCTGCGTGTTTAGATTGGGTTCTGTTGTTTGTTTGCTTTGCTGTTGATTTCAGAGTGAGACACGGATTCCACACTGCCTCGTTAAATCAACGTTAAAGTGATCGATATACTAGTAATAATTATCTATTCTGGTTAGGATCAACCCGCTGTTCAAAGGTAAATTTGCATTAAGACAAATTCGTATGTACTTGAATTAGGAAGTTGAAATTCGCATTCTGGGAGGCTGGTTTGTTTCTGGAAAACAAATGGATGCTGCTGAATAATATGAAATGCTGGTTCTCAGATGGACGGTTCTATTGGTAAATATTGTTTTGATACAATCGTAGCATCTGCCCTCTAAAGAATAAACAAGATTTCGCTTTGGAGAACTTGGAATATCAGTCTGGATTCAGTATTTTTGCTTTCATCACTAGCCCCAACTCAGTAAGTTATCAAAATGCTGCAGGACGGTTTCGTTAATGTCTTTCTCTCAGAACACTGTAATAGCAGAGTCTAGATATAGTAGTCGAGTGGACTAAATATCATACCTTCCTTGCGGAACATCTCCAGCCACTGCCAAACCGGCCTTCCCTTGGTTAGCCAGTACTAAACCTATGCAGCCAGGTTTCACTAGACACCAGCCAACCTGACGTTCTGAATGCGTGCACCAGAGGAAACCCAGTCAAACGCCTTAACAACTAATATACCTCAGATAGACTGTTCTGGCTTCATCTGCCTACTTTTCACTTTTTCTTGGAATTCATTCTGGTTCATAAGGTACGACCTGCCCTCAGAAAACTATGCTGACACTCCCGAACCAGGATACGCTTCTCCAGATGCACATAAATTCTGTTTCTAAGAACTTTTCTAATAGCCTGCCCACTATTGACTGAAGACTCACTGGCCTGTAATTATCTTCACTACATTATATTTCTTGAATAAAGAAATAGCATTTGTCATTCTCTGTGGCCAGTGTTGGCGCTAATGTCATGTCCAAAAGCCCAGCAAAACCTTTGCTCGATTTCTCTAATTACCTGGATTGCATCCCTTCTTGCACCGGGGAAAGATTTATATTAAAGTTTTCCCAATTCGCAGCTCGTAATTCTAAACGTGTGCATGCCCAGTACAGCTGCACTTTTTCGCTGTATCCACATTCATCAATGTTTCTCTCACTGGGAGATATCGAAGTAAAGTATCATTAATGGCCTTCAATGTCTCCTTGCACTCCAAACACAAGCTTGCACTTTTGTCGCTGATCTCTCCCACTCTCATCCCTCTGTTTGCCACTTACCTTAATGTGGCTCTCCGAGGCCTTCTCGTGGCCCATTCTAACACTTCTAAGTACATTATGAATTACCTCCTGGCTGCATTGTGACTTTCTATAGCTCTGCCTGATCCTTTCTTCCAAATCCTTTTGTTTATATATTTCTTCTTCTAAATGAGGTGTTTCATATCTTTTATCAACCAGGTTTACGTTACACGGTCATCCGTTCGCCTCCTCAGTGGAAGTAGCCTATTCTGAATACAGTCTCGTGCTCCAATAGCAATCTCCGCATTTCTGTTGTGCATTTGAGGGTCACATCACTTCCCAAATTCGCCTACCAAGATCCTACCTAACAGCATCCATTAAGTACAGTCCATGCTATCTGATCCTGTCCCAGTGTGAGGTATTAGTAAATGTGGAATAGCTGTGCTCTATCGTTCTGAAATACTGACCCGCGGAGAGATCTGCTAACTGACCCATTTCACTTTCCAGTACCAGTTCTAGAAAGGATTGTTCGCTCGACCGCCAGCCCGTTTATTGTGCCAGGACTCCTTCCTGGACACAACTGAGAGATTCTGTCACGTCTAAACCTTTTAACTAGAGGAAGTTCCCCTGAGGGTGCCTGTGACAACAGCCGTGTTGATATGGCACCTGAGCACAATCTGTCTCCCGATCTGTCACTGTCTCTGTGCACTGTTTTCGTTTTGTGATGGGAGCTATGTACAGAATATTCTCAAACGAGTGTGTGTTCACTTCCTATTGCGCAGTTCTACTCACAGTCGATTAACGTACAATCCCATCACAGTGTTCTCCCTTTCTGCAGCTGTTATACTGTCGCACTCTCCCTGTATTTAAAACGCTTTCCCTTTATTCTCTTTTACCCGACTACGGGTATTTTGAAACATTGCACCCCGAAGAGTCCGGAAGTCATTCCTCTCCTTGTAATTGAATTGACTTAATATCCTACCTGCATCACATTCATGACGAATAAAACCCTTCAGGTTATCTCTCTGTTTAAATGTGTAATGTGCACTAACAGTAATTTATAATAATTTATAATAAATAGAACAGTCAATTTAACACAGAAAAAACACTCAGATCAGCGTGAGTTAATCAGTTTGGTTGCCTGGTTAATGAAGCTGTCCTGGAGCCTGCTGTCTTGCCTTTTATTCTGCGGTACCGTTTCGCGGATGATTGTGAAGTCTCTGAGATTGTTTGGAAATCATTCATTTCAGGATGACAAGGCACATGACTGTTTGATTTTATGACGTTTTTCCAATCCTACTGAAGTAATCTAAAACTCCGCTGAATACCCATTATTGCACAATTATCTACACCGATGGTCATTTAACGTAAACAGATACTTCATTCCATACTTCAGCTCTTGTCTAAATTTCTTCTGTGTCAGTGTATAGATACAAGTATTGGTGCACATACTAAGAGCTTCCAACATGACCCCAATTTGCTGTAGTATATATACCGGGGAATTCAAATATCTGTCCTGATAAAAGTAATTTTCCAATTGCCATGTTAGAGTATGAGCTCCGTAGGGAATCCAAAGTAATATGAAATTCGCAGAAATTGCAAACAATAATATCATCGATTTTCTGCGGTTTTCTACCTCGATATCTTTCAGATTATCGATACTCTTCCGAAGCTTTCTGCGGACTCTATTTGCCGCAATTATGTGTCTTACTGTTAACCCATTGAAGGCTAGAATTAAGCCGATTGGTAGCAAAGGTGTAACAACGCTATCCAGCAATTCGTATCCTTTCCACACGGGTAAAGTAGAGTAATCTTGTGAGAAGATGCAACGCCACGGTATGTTGTCAATAATGTCGTAAGGTTCAACGGCAAAGTAGATGGGGACACTTTTCCCGGTGCTCACAATAACCACGGTCACCAGAACCACCGTTGCTGTTCTCTCGGTGCAGTATCGTTCCCCGAGCTTTCGACAACATATTGCGATGAAACGATCGAAGGTAAAACTGACCGTAAACCAAACAGAACAGTCTCTCGTGATAACAAATAATTCGAGTATCAGAGCGCATACAGGAGTGATGAGCAGAGTTCTGGAATAAATGTAGATATTGATGGTCTGTTCCCGTAAAGCATGTATGATAATCAGCATCAGATCCGCTGCTGCCATTCCAACCAGGTAACGGGTGATACATTTGGAGAGTCCGCATTTTCCCCGAGATAGGAGCACAATCGCCGTTAAATTAACTACAAGAAATTTGGAGAATGATAAAAATCACAGGAGTATCGTGATTTTGAAGTCCTACCATTTTTCCAATGGTATGTTTTTTTTTGGAAGTGAAAACAAGAAATCTAATTTGTGCGGATTCTGCCCGGGCACTCTGGCTAAATAATAATAGACAGAATTAGCAATGGGTTGGCTACTTTCCGATAGATTAGGGCCGGGCATATGATCTTCACGACTCACATACCAGTGAAGGTCGCTCTCTCCATATGCAACACCATTTCCATTATTTGAGGTGAGGTAACTGAAGGGATTAATTGTAGTGAAATAATGAGATTTACTGCGTAAGTTATAATTTAGTGATTATGTTCTTTCGATTGTCGGTCAGTTGAAACAGCTTTGGATCAGGAAAAGCGACCACTGTCTGTTCAGAAAGCCGAGCCGAAACTATAGAACGATGGCAATATCAGAACCAACGCAATTGTCAAAACGAAATAAAAAGCAACAAGCAGAAAAGATATGAAATCTGAATAAGAAACTATCATGTGCTCGTGTCTTCAATTCTGGAAACAAATTTCAGACGAAAATACCATCTGTGCTCAGTAAAAGTCCAAACAGTGAAGCAGAACAAAAGCAAAATGACGACGGGACCATTCACTAAGTGACCAGCTCCAGTACCTTACCAGGGATACCGATCGCTACGATTGCAGGATAGAAAACGCTCGCGATGTAGTAAATCGCTGGATATCCCATATTCCGTTAGAGGCAGCGTTCAGTTGTACGGAACAATCCAACTGCTCACTGGTGTTACAAAGTTATATACAAGTGAGAGCTATTCCACGTAGGCAATTAATGTGGATATGATGTCTGTCGCATGAGGGACAATCTGCTGCAAGAACAGTTAATGAAAGTGTTTTTCTGACTCTATTACCGTGACATAAATGTGTATCCCCAAGGGATGTTACAAGTTGTTAACTTTTAAACAAAAGATAATATGAATGTTGCCAGTGTACATTCCAAGACATCCGACGTCAGCTGTTGAAATGGGCCACTTTATGATAAATGTTGTTTCTAACATAGACAATCATCGTGAACAATCAACATGGACAATCAATTTCAAACAAAATGATTTCGTCCCATCCAGCGACCACAATTGCTTCTGACATTCAGGGCGGGACATTAGCTTGGCAGGGGGAATTTGGCATATTTTATTCAGAGGGAAGATGGGATCATTCGTTTCTGTCGCTTATTCTCGTCATTTCGAGTCATTTGAATGACAAAAGTCAGAGTATCATCTGATGACACATCAAAATAAAACACATTGCACATATGTTCTTCTGAACATATAAAAGAGATCGAAGTAATATTCCAGGGACCTTTCTAAGAAGAAGTTTTGATCCCACGCGAATTTAGTTACGGCTTCAGGACGGTTTGATGAAAGTTCTTTTCTGAAATAGCAGAGAGTCAATAGTTGATACTTTGACTCTGAGAATTCTACAGCAGGGATTGGTGTTAGGCCGGTTGTTAATTATCATGTATGCTAATGACTTAGATGTCGACGAAGATATCAGAGTCAGAATAATTTTATGACAACCCCTATGTTGGGAGCACTGTTCCAGCCGGGAACTCTATCCAAGCTTGTAGCTTGATGTGGCTGGCTAGGAAATGGACTGAAAATAGCAGGTGGCATTTAATATCCGCAAGTGTGAGATAATCTGCGTTGTGCGGAATGGTAGAACAGATTTCGAAACACGTATTCAATGTGCAGACTATAGTGCGCTGCATTTAAAAAAGAGACCTGGCGATAGAGATCGATGATTACAGCAAATCGGCGACACGAGCACATTGGCTCGTATTGAGCTGTCATCCCATTGGCCTTCACAATTAGATCACTGAGTACAAGAGTTGGGACGTTATGTTGAATCTGCACAACACTTTGGTAAGGCCACAGACTGAATATCGTGGACGCCTCTGTCCAGTTACTTACAGCTTTGAAATACCAATAAGCTTCAGTAATTTGCAAGGAAGAGTTCGGGAAATAAACAGGGTGAATGCGGCAGATTTTCCCCAACCAGGGACAATGGTTGTACATTGGTCTCCACATTGTCCACAATGGTCTCCACATTGTCGTACTACAGACGCTATAGAGAGGGTGTGTTGATACTAGACAGACAGTAAAGAGGAGATTTACAAGGATGTTTCCTGGATTAGAGGGCGTACCTTAGGTGAACAGGCTGTGTGTACTTGGAGTTTTCTCCATGTAGTAACGGAGGATAAGAATTGACCTGAAAGAGGTGTATAAGATGATGATAAGCATCGATCGTGTGGATAGTCAGATGTTCTTTTTATTTCCTCAGGGCTGAAATGGGTAACACAAGGGGGTAGAGTTTTAAGGTGCTTGGACATAGGTGCAGATAATATACCAGGGGTATGTTTTTGACAAAGAGAGTGGTGTGTGCAAGGAATGCACTGCCGGCAGCGGTGGTGAAAGCGGATAGAATAGGGTCTTTACAAAGCATTTTAAACAGGTACATGGAGCTTACAAAAATAGAGGGCGAGGCTCTCTAAAAAATCTAGGGAGTTCCTGGAGTGGGTTACATATTCGGTACAGAACTGCGGACTGAAGGACCGTTAATAAGCTGTAAATTTCTATGTTCTCTGTTTATCCTTTGAGTGAATCTACAACTAGAGTTCATTGGCTTGGGGAGCAAATTAAAATATGCAAGTAGTCTGTAGTCTGTAACCCCCTGGGTCGCCTCGCACAGCACGTTCCCGTCTAGGGGGAGCAGCCTTCGGCCCCGCCAAACTGGGTAATCAGCTGGGGTGGATGCTGTGTGATGTCCCCGCCTCGCCCAAAAACAGACAGTACACCATATGCGATTAAATGAGTAAAATTTATCAAGGTTACTATCACTAAGTGATTAATAACGATACAGTATATATGAAGAAAAAAGTAAAGAAAAGGCGCCAAACTTATCAAAGTCCAAACCACTTCGTGCAAACCGTTGAACCTCAATTACCGAAGTCTTCTGGCCACCATTCGATCCCCTCCGAACTCCTCGACTGGCAGCTTAGGACCATCCGAAGTGGTCAACCAAGCACATCTAGCTTCATCTCCTCTCCTCGGAGAACCTCCTGGCCTTGGACCCCCTCTTGGGGTCCGTTCCTCGCCCTACTTACAGCATCGCGTCCTCTCTCTCTCTCGCACACCCTCGCGCCCATCTCCCCAAAAGTCCCCCAACAATAGCTTACAGATTCAGAAGAAAGAACAACATTAATCCCAATTGGTTAACAAAGGAATACAATTCTCCTTAACAGTAAATTTTAACCCAAACAAGCTTCCAGCACTCTCTCGCAACAAAGAAGCATTCCTGCTTTTAACAAAAGAAGAAGCCATTTTGATTACATACACAGTACAAAGAAAAAAGAAAAAAAAAGCATTTACAAGTCTATGTAGTTTCTCACTCCGAGGGTCGAGTGCGTGTGGAAGGAACTGCAAGCATAACTGGTAGATTCGGATACAATTGTATCATTTCAGTTAAGGTTGTGTCGGTACGTGGATGAGAGAGAGCGGAGGAAGCAGATAAATAGGGCAAAGCTGAAGACCATAGAGGGATGAGGTAGATGCACCAAATAGCCTATTTATCTGTAGTAATAATCTGTGACTTCATGACTATCTCTGTTCCATTTCTCCATTCAGTGTCTTCTCATTTTCCGCCTCGACAACGGTTACGTATTTGCAGAACAGAGGGTGTGTTAAAACTCACATTTCAATCCCATTTTCTTCTGCTTTTGTGGAACAATCTTCTCCATGTCATTTGTGGAACTCGGACCAATGGGCGGTCCGCGGCTTATTGGAAGAACAAAGTCTCACCATTCTGCATTCAGTGTGGAACTTGTACCAATGTGTAGCCCTCGGGTGCCTGGAGGAAACTTCACGTGTGTATCTAACCTGCAACTGGTGTCGATGTTGCGGCCCACGGTTCACTGGAGGATGGCTCGCCTCTCTGTACCCATCGTGGAACGGGTATCGATGTGCGATGTGCGGGACTGTTATTATCACCGTGGGCTGACTCACCACTCTGTACCCATTGTGGAACTGGTATTGACGTTTGATGTGCGGGACTGTTATTATCACCGTGGACTGACTCAACACTCTGTATCTCTCGTGGAACTGGTATTGACGTTTGATGTGCGGGACTGTTATTATCACCGGAGGCT
The DNA here is from genome assembly GCF_030144855.1 of Hypanus sabinus. NCBI lineage: Eukaryota > Metazoa > Chordata > Chondrichthyes > Myliobatiformes > Dasyatidae > Hypanus > Hypanus sabinus. The sequence continues at coordinate 732,864 of NW_026779051.1, read as the reverse complement.
GACTCACCACTCTGTATCCATCGTGGAACTGGTATTGATGTGCGATGTGCGGGACTGTTATTATCACCGTGGGCTGACTCACCACTCTGTATCCATCGTGGAACGGGTATTGATGTGCGATGTGCGGGACTGTTATTATCACCGTGGGCTGACTCACCATTCTGTATCCACAGTGGAACTCTAACTGATGCGTGGCTCTCGGCTTATTTTAGAGGATCTCAGCGCTGATCAAACGCTTTTCCACTTTCACACTTCGAATACGATTGCGCTCACTGCGCTTTCCTCACCGTATGATTCACCTTTTATTTTATTTTTTATTATTAGTAGTTCGGAAACAGCACCATTTTTTTGCGTCAGCAATTCAGTTCAATTCCAACTCCGACATTTTATTGTCAACTGTGCAATAATCAATACATCCGTTTCCTTCATCAATACATCAACGCTCGTATAATGGTTTGATTTGTTGATTTATGTGATATTTGTGTTCTTACCAAGGCGTCATTTGTTATCTGTCTCCAGTTGCGCCTCCGATGGCAATGATTTTTAGTATTTTAGCCTTTCAAGTCGCGAACGGGAAGAGGAAGAGAAGAACAGTCACAGACTGAGATGCATTTCTCGGCAAAGCAGGTTTCTGACTCTCACGGGGACTCTGAGGTGGTGATTTTCCCGGCAAATGTGGTCAATGCTCAGACGCTGGAGGTACTGCCTGAACGAGCACTATCCAGGTACACACTGCAGAATGAAATGGGATGAAGCGGGATCCTCAATGGATGACACCAACATTCCTATTGACTTGCTGATGATTTAAATGTGGAATATTCCATCATGCTCTTGTTCCGTGTCATCTGTGGACACAATGTAGGATATTTTAGGAAGCAAGTCATAGAGTAATTCTTCGAGGTGAATCTGTGCATCATTTAGCAAGCCAGTATGAACCTTATTCTGTCAATCTACCTGGAATTCACTTGGTTCCATTTTTATAATCCTGACGCAGATCCACCTTGATAGGAACAGCAGAGCACGTTCACACGTTCATACGCTAATGCAGAAAGCATGGATTTTAGAGTGTGAATGCGAAGCGACAGTGTTCCACAATACGGTCGCTGAATTTATATTGGGACCCACCAATGTGGAGTTATTATTCAAACTAACAAATATGTGATTTCATACACTAAATACCTTGTGCGCACACCTGCTAAGTACCCCTGACTCTCCTGGATAGTCAACGAATAGCAAAAGTATGATCTGGGCGGAGGAAAGAAATCTATCCAGTTCCTCTCTCTTGCCACTGTAATTTCATTTACTCCACTGAAATTCTGATATACCTGACATTCGCTTTTCCTTTATTTCTATCGAACTTCTTTCTAATGAGTTGCTTTAATCTTTACACAACAGAGCAAAGCCGTCCCCTCTAGCTTCTTGCCTGTCCCTCGATAAAATGTGTATCTTGACATTAACTCTAAGCTATAACCTTCTTTCAACTATGATTTAGCTGTATGCCAATCTGTAAGTGTGATACAAGTTCATCTACCATCTCTAGTGTACTGCGTCCATTCAATGTAACACCATGAGTCCTGGGTTCAGACATTTAAATTTTTCACACATTTACATTGCAACTCGTCCTCCTAACTGAAAGGTTGCCCTGTCAACAGCCTTTCTTATCAAGGAGCCTCTCTACACGTTGTCTCTGCTAGTAAACGAACGTCTGCACCATCCAGCAGGCTCCTATTCCCGTAACAAATGAATTTAAACCCACCCGAACAACGCAGGCCAACCTGCCCGCGAGGATGTTGGATCCCTCGGGTTCAGTTGCAACCCATCACTTTCGTACCGGTCATACCTTCCCCAGCATCTCCTCCACAATCGCAACAACCAACTGATTCTCAACATGAACACCGATGACCGAAAAAGCAACAAATCGTCCCTGTGACGAAGGACCCGAGGCATAACCTACACTCCTCAGAGATAGTCTGCCTGGTCTTAGTGGTCGCATAACCCGGACCTATGATATACACCAACTGTTCACACGACCATACTCTAACAATCCCATGGCTGCAGCAGTCCCTGATCATTGAGTTGGAGGGGCTAAGCAGAGCAATTTTCTGAGCAGGAGAGCTAACCATGCTCAAGTAAAATCTGCAGTCTAGAGTGGGAGGGAACCACTTCGTCTACCTGCACAAAAATGATTCCAATATCTTTTCAGTGGATTAGTGGATAAAGCACATTAAGAATGAAAAGGGGTGCAGCTTGTGTTCAGTGGTGCGTAAAATGGAACTCACCGGGGAACCGAAAATCATCGAGTCTACATCACTTTCAGCGTTATACAGCTGCTTCTTTTTGCTGATCTCTCATACTGAAAATAACATAGTAAATAAAATTGTTATCCTATCCTGTATGCGTGTACATATATTCTAATAATTCAACATATTGTGAAGAATGCTGCAAATAAATGTTCAGGTTTGTGTTGTTCCAACCAGGCTGTGTTCAACAGCACAGAGAATTATTGCACATCGCAAATCGGATTAATTACAGTCAGAAATAGATGTCGTTAACCCGCTGTAGCTCAGCACTTTCAGAATTAAGGAATATGTCAGATTTTGGTATAAAATAAAATACGACACGTTATCATTGAATATTTTGCAATAATTTAACGTTTGTCCCTATGGGAGTAAACATTCCAAGGAATGAGTCTCTGCAGATGAGGACGGATGTGAAACACAGCCTTGATGAATCTGCCCGAAGTGTCCGCTAATCATAACCAGACTCATCTCTGCGACCTCCTGGAGAGCCACTCCTTGCATTGGAATTGCATTACAGCAGACAGGATGCAGACACATTGGATGCAGTGTTGGAACATTTGAACCATCACGGACTCTTGCATTGAATATGTAGAATGGTCTGCACTGTCAAAGCAAGATACTGAACACTCTGATGTTGTCATTGCTTCTCTGGAACACAGCTGAGCTGAGAAGATGATGTCACTGAAGTACAAACTGCCGACGTCATTGTTTTTCCACCCCGACTATTGACCATGGTGATAATATTGTTGTGCCTGGACCCTTAACACTGATCTGAGTAGTAATATATCAACCTGCCATCGTCATTCCCAAGGGAGCCATATTTCAAATTCCTCCCCTCTGCGTAGAACTCAGTTTGGGAACTATCAATTGTGTTCCCTGCAGTCAGATGATCGCGACTGCATGTAATAAAAACATCAATAATTGCTCTACATTGCTACTCCATCTACGATCCTGCAGCTTCAGGACCAATCTCAGATGCAGGATCACGGCCTACCCCATGCATCGGCTATGATCTTAAATGTGCAACCTGTATGTCGTTATTATAAAGCCAACAGATAGCAATTTGTTAAAACGCATTTGGTTCGGATCCTACATAGATAAGCCACTGCACAGCTCATTGACAATTATATGATGTGAATTGTGGACGAGTCGGAAGGCCATTGAAGAAAAAAAAATGAGGGAGTTGGGGGTTGATGTGGAACACCAGAGGGAGATAATGGGCGGACAATGAGGTAACATGGGAAAGGGACAAGGTGTAGTAAATGCTGACGGGGTATAGAAGTCATTACTGGAATTTCGAGAAATTCATGTCCAAGATATCAGGTTGGAAGCTACCCAAACGGAATATAAGTAGTTGTTACCTCAACCGAAGTTTGACCTTATCCGACAGCGCAGGACGGAATGGATGGACATATCGGCATGGAAATGGTTATTGGAATTAAAATGGACAGCCACTGGGAAGTGGTTTTTCTGGCGGACGGAGTTCGGCGAAACAGCCACCCAATCTACTTCGGGTCTCGCCGATATACAAAAGGCCACACCGGGAGCAACGAACATAGGATATGACACAAAGAGACTCACAGGTGAAATGTCGACTCAGCTTGAAGAACTGTTTGGGACTCTAAATGGTAGTGACGTAGGAGGTGTCGGGGCAGTTGTAGCGCTCCCGCTGCTTGCGAGGATAAATGCCAGGAGGGAGATCAGCGGGGAGGGAAGAATGCAAAAGGGACCGATCCATGTGGAAAGCAGAAAGTGGGAAGGAGGGATCCAGTTGGAGGTGGCGATTTCTTGGAGAATTTTGTGCTGGACACCAATGCCAGTGGGGAACCCTATCCCTGGAAACGTGACGGAAGGATGTGGTAACAGCAGACTTGATTCAGATTGAAGAGACGAGACTGAGGACAGCATTAAATACAGAAGAAGGGAAGACTTTTATTGAAAAATGGAGGACGCCCCCTTCGTTCCAGAATAAAAAGCATCAGCATGAGAGTTGATACAGTGGAGACGGAGGAATCGGTGGAAGTGGATGGCGTTTCCACAAGCAGCAGCATAGGACGAGCTACAGTCTGGGTAGCTGTGAGACTCCGTGGGTTTATAATAGATGTCGATGGATAAGCCGTCTCCGCTGTGAGATCGAAAAAAAGGATGGAAGATATCGGAAATGGGCCAGGTTAATTTGAGGTCAGGGTGAAAGTGGATGAAATCCATCAGTTCAGCACGGGTGCAGGAAGCAGTGCCGATGCAGTCGTCGAATTAGCGTAACATTTACGGTTCTCACGTCACATGTCCGAATACTTACTTCAGCGCAATGCATAGAACTGACAAAACTACAACTATCAACAAGAATCATTGATTCCAAGACAGTGTCTACCATCAGTATGAGTAGACAAAGTTATCATCTTGAGTAGACTCGGTAATATTCGCCATTGGGCCAAGGACTAACTGTTAGGAAGTGGCCGGAGGTCGGGTTGGGGTTGAGGGTTTGGTGGCGGTGGCGTTGAGCGGAGATGTAATACAGACACCAGGCGGATGCAATTACCAGTGGCGAGTGACGGCCAACCATTTGGCAGATATACAGTGGTATGCAAAGTTTTGGGAATCACTGGTCAAAATGTCTGTTACTGTGAATATCTAAGCGAGTAAAAGATTACCTGATATCCAAAAGGCATACATTTAAAGATGACACACTTATGTAATACGTTAAGCAAGAGAACTTGTTTTTTTTTATTTCAATCTTTTACATTAAAAAAAACAAATACAAGGAAAAGTGCCTGCAGCAAAGGTTTGGGGACCCTGCATGGACAATAGTAACACCGCCTTTGGCAAGTATCACAGCTGGTAAACATTTTCTGAAGACAGCTGTGTGTCTTTAAATTTTTGTTTTGGGAGATTTTCGCCAATTCTTCCTTGCAAAAGTCTTCTTGTTCTGTTAGATTCTTGGACACTGCTGTTTTGAGGTCGATCCACAGATTTGCAATGTTGTGTAGGGCGGGGGACTTGAAAGCATGGAAAACCTTCAGCTTGCGCCTCCTGAAATTGTCCATTGCGGATCTAGAGGTGTGTAGGGTCATTGTCCTGTTGTAGAATCAATCCTTTTCTGATCTTCAGCTATCTTACAGACGGCGTGATGTTAACTTCCAGAATTTGCTGGAGTTTAAATAAATTCATTCTTCCCTCTACTCATGGAATGTTCCCCATGCCAATGGCTGTAACACTTGCCCAAAGCATGTACGATCCACCCCCATGATCAACAGTTGGAGAGCTGCTCTATTCATGAAATTATGCACCCTTTTTTCTCCAAACACACCTCTGCCCATTGCGGCCAAAAAGTTCTAAGTTAACGACATTAGTCCACAGGAGTTGTTTTCAAAATGCGTCACGCTCGTTTAGATGTTCTTTTGGAAACGTCCGACGCTAAACTTTCGGTAACGACGCAGGAAAGGTTTTCTTCTAATGACTGTTCCATGAGGGTTATATTGATGCAGGTGCCACTGCACAGTAGAACACTCCAGAGCTTGTAAATCTTCCTGAAGGTCTTTTGTAGTCATGCAGGGATTTAGATTTGTTATTTTAGTATTCCTGCGAACAGTTCTCTTGGAATGATTTCTTCATCTTCCAGAACTGAACGTGACCCCCACCGATTCTGTTTACTGCCATGTTTTAATTACATTACGAACTGAGGAAATGGCTACATTAAAAAGCCTTGTTATCTTCTTATATCCTTCAACTGCTTTGTGGACATGATTTATTTTAATTTTCGGAGTTCTTGGCAACTGCTGAGAGGAGCCCATGGCTGATGATTGATGCGAAAAGATTTGAGCAGGCAGTTTATTTATAAAGCTTTGAAATATGCATGACCTGGTCATTCCGAACGATAACTGTGAACAAGCCATAGCGCTAACAATCTAATTAAGGCCTGAGACCTTGTTAAAAGTTAACTGAGAGCTCAAATCTCTTGGGTTACCTATACTTTTGCTTGGTGCTCCTTTCTTTTTTATTTACGCTAAGATTGTACAGAACAGGATTAAGACAATAATCTTGCGTAAAATGTTGAAAAGAATCTCTCTTCTTTAATTTATGACTTTTGGAGATAATTTCATCTTCTGTTCATTTAACTATTCACACTAACGGAAAAATTGAACGAGGTGCCCAAATTTTTGCATGCCACTGTATCTAGTTATTTTTGCTCTTATTTAACCAGCCGCGAAGGCGAACCTCCTTGCAGAATAGGACAAACAAAATGGGATTCCGCTGGTGGCATGTCACATTCTTCTTCAGTCACCGGTGAGTTTATTTTCCAATGTGAGGCTTTGAATGCAAATGAACGACTCTGATCACGTAAACCAACGCAGAACGTTGAAGTAAATAACCCCAGGCCGGACACGTGTAGACGAGAGCAGGACAACGAAAAACACCTGACCATTGAGGACACCTGTCACAGGTATTACCGTTTCTATTATTTCGTTGCCTATTGGAGGGGGTGGGGTACTCCGGGAAGCTGTAGCTGAACACTTCTATATCTAATTGGTAATTCTTAAACAGCAGTATATTTTGTCAACGTTGGCAAAACACCGTGAACAGAATGGCCTGTCTAGTGTAGTATACAATGTCCTCCTTTCTGTTAAATTTACAAAACATGCGCACCTTTAAAACGCTGTACACCAGCTAATGAACTACTATTGTTACGTATTCAGGCAACAATAAATATATGAGTTCGGCAAGGATTTCTTATAACAAACAACACGTTTATTAAACACCGAAAACAAACACCCCAAAAGTAAACAAACACTACCGTAACCGGAAACAGCTGCTGAGCGGCTGTTCAAACAGTTCGTAAAGTGATATTCCAAAAACAGTTCTTTAAAGTGGTATTGCCAAAAGTTCGATATGCTCACAGTCCATTTAAAAGGAGAGACTTTACAGGACGATTTAGGTTCTCTTTCACGTCGCTTGCTTCGATCCCCGACATCGAACTTCCCACGAAGAATTCACGAAACAGAACGGCTTAAAGGCACTGACCTTTCCTTCTCCACTACCTTCAATCCTTTCTAGGTAAACCTAGGGATTAACACGAAGATAGTCAATGAAATCCTTCCAAATAAGGATCAAACAAAGGTCGCCCCCGTTTCACCGTAGAAAGTGATTCTCCTCGATCTTTAACTTCCAACTTCGAATCTTCACTCTCCTCTAATTTCCTCGAACTAACAGAATCATAAAGAACCTGCTGGCAATAACCTTTTAAACTTTAGGCATTAAATAAAAACTTCATCCTTCAACTAAACTGCGTCATCTCTTAAAACACGCAATGGCATGAAGACAACCTGGCAAATCCAGCCTCGAACTGCCCCTCCTCACAGGGTGGGGTCTACCTTTTACAACCTGTAAAAAAAAAACCGTCACATGATCTCTACTAGCGGGAAAATGACGTCACCACCATCACAAGACCATCACCTCAAGTCCAGTACAGCTTCAACCCCAGTCACATGACAAGGGCTCCAATGACATGTGTCACGAGGACGTAACACTATAATAAAGAGACTACTGAACGACTGTTGCAATGATGGCTCATGTAGCTTTGAAGGATTTGTACTATGACAAGAAATGTATTCGTAGGTGCGTAGAACTTTATCCACTTTGCAACTCTGATTTGCGTTTATTGGGTGCAGTCCTTGTTTCATTTCATGAGTCCTGACATCTGGAATTTCCACATACTGGTCGTATCATGCACAGTGTCAAATGATGCAAAACACTTTATTAGTTCTTCCACCACTCCATTGCCCTCTATTCCTATACATCCAACATGGTTTCCCAGCGGTCCAATATCTATCTTGTCACTTGATGCTTAAAAACTTCGGGTATCGTCTTTAATATTATTGGCTAGCGTAATTCCGTATCACTTCATTGCATTCTTAATTACATTTATGCTGCCTCCTGCCGTTGTTGTATTTTTATAAAAGTTTCAATTCTATATCCCCAGTAATTTCTATTCTACGAAATGCCTTCGCTATGGTTATTGTGTTGGCATTGACTTCTCTTGTTTGACATGGTAGTGTCAGATTTCCTTCTAAATTCATGTTCCTCTTTTTCATGCTTGCACACTGTGCCTTCTAAATTCCTTTCGGAAATTCCAGCCATTCCCTCTCTGCTGTCATGCTGCTCATGTTTTAGTTTTTTTTTTCCCCACTCAGTTCTGGCGAACTCCTCTCGCAGACCTAAGTAATTCACTTTACCCACTCTAATTCAGATAGATATGAGTTTAGATTCTTCTTCTCAAATTTCATGATGAATTCGATCATATACGATATTTTTCCCCAAAGCGTTATTTTACCAAGCTCTCTGATCACTTCTGCATTTTTACACCCCACGCAATCCAGAATAGCTTATCGCCCAGTGGGTCGAACCACCAGCTGCCCTTTTAAGCCACTTTGCAAGCATTTTCGATATCCCTACCTCTTGGAATCCAGCACCAACGTGATTTTTCCATTCTCCATGCATGGTGAAATCGGACATTTCTCCTCGTCATTTCCGCACGCATATTCTATCTCCGGGAGTAATTTGTAGACCACATCCTTTCTACTTTCTTTTGGCGGGGGTGGTTGCGGATGGTGGTGTCTGTAAATATTTCACATCAGGGTATTTTATCATTCTTACTCCTTAGCTCTATCAACAATGATTCAGCACCTTCCGATCCTATATCACCTCTTTCCCAGCAATAGATTTTATCTTTAACTAACAGAGCAACGCCGTCCCTATACTTCCTTGCCTGTTCATTCGATGCAATGTGTATCTTTGACATGAAGCTCCCAGCTATAATCTTTCAACTATGATTCAGTGATGCATATACACGTATGCTGATCATTAACTGCGCAAAAGCTACTTCGAACCAAATCCAGTATATTCAGTCCTGTCCCATTCCGTTTTTGCCTGACTTTTAAGATTCAAATCAACTTCTTGGCTGATCTGTTGCCCTATATTCAGCCTTTCCTCTGTAGGAGTCTCATTACATGCTGATTCTGTGTGTCAACCAACTACCGTATCTTCAGCATTATCAAGCCGAGCCCATTCTCCTAACAAATTAATTGAAGCCCACCCGAACAACTGGAGCCAACCTTCCCGCAAGGACAATGGACCCCACTGGTTCAGTTGTAACGCGGCCCTTTTGCACAGGTCGTAACTCCCCAGGATCTTCTCCAAAATCTCAACTGCAAATCTCCTTCACACCGTTACTGCCGATGAGTAAAAATGCAACAATGTGTTCGAGGACCCCAGAAATAATCAACAGATTTTGTCCGCCTGGCTTCACTGGTGGCAAAGCCATGACTTGTAAAATAGACCGCCGGTTCTTAGGATCATCTTCCACCCGCTACCATGGCTGCACGTCACACTGATCGGCGGGGGGTGGAGAGTGGGGTTGCCGATGGGAAGTGTTGAGAGGGGTTGCAGGCGGGTGGTGCGCTTAGCAGGAGCTTCACAATGCTCAATGTGATCAGAGGCCCAGGTTCTGCAACTTCTCAGTCAGGATTGTGGGAATAATGGGATCAAATGCTGACCTCCAGCCGATGAACAACATCCTGGCATAGGGGCTTGAGTTGTCTTGGTGGTCTAAATCCATGTGGAGGAGCCATTGAGATTTCGTCTGCCGTGGACCTATTGAGGCGATAGGAAAATTACAATGGGTCTGGATCCTTGTTGAGACAGCAGTTCAGTCTTTTCATGAATAAGTTCACCGTATTTTATCATTCCTGCTCCTTAGCTCTATCAACAATGATTCAACGCCTTCCGATCCGTACGTTTCAGCACCATAGATGTGAATACTACCGGGCAATAACCATTAAGGCAGGTCATATTATTCTTATTGGCATTGGTATAATTGTTGACTTTTTGAAGCAAGTAGGAACTTCTGCCCTTTGCAGTGAGAGGTGGAAAATTTCCATGAGCTATTTGGCTGGCATAGGTTTTCAGCGCCTTACCAGTTACTCTCATTGGCCTTCCCCCTTGCGAGGTTTCGCGCTGTTTGCAGCAGCTTAACTTTGGGCTCTGAGACAAGGATCACAGGGTTGTCAGGTACAGCAGCGATCGTCACAGCTGTAGATGTGTTCTCCCTTTAAAGTGAGAATAGAAGGCGTTGAGATCATGTGGTAGTGAAGTACCGCTGCAATTTATGCTGTTGGGTTTCTCTTTGGGGAAAGTAATGTCTTGCAAACCCTGTCCAGGCTGCCGTACATCCGATGTCGCTTCCAACCACTGCATGCCTGATTGGAAATTATATGGAATGAACACAAACAGAAATAAACTTTTTTTTTAATATCTCCGACAACGGAGCGAAACGACTGAACAACGCAGTAATATAATTTGGTAGCAAAAACTTTGCTCATTTCAACTTTAGCTTCTGCGCAGTCAATGATCCAAACTCCACGTGTGTAGTATAAACTTATACACAGGATAAGTCATAATCAGCAACTTCTGCATTACATCTAGTGGTGGTATAATCAAAATTGTACAGCTATCTCAACCTGGGAATCAGGGCACTATTCAGACAATCGAGTACAAATTCAAATTCATTCCACTCTGGAGAGCGACAGCTATCACATACATAACTTATTTCTTAAAATGAACACACTCAACAATGAATGAATAAATGAATGAATAAACAAACTAACAAACAAACAAATAGATAGAACGATAGATAGATAGATAGATAGATAGATAGATAGATAGATAGATAGATAGATAGATAGATAGATAGATAGATAGATAGATAAATGAATAAATAAATAGGCATGTAAATTAGCAAGCAAGCACATAAATGTATAGATAGATAGATAGATAGACAGACAAACAGACAGACGGAAACAGAGAAAGATAAATAAATTAATTAATAAACGATTGAATGAATGAATGAATAAAGCAAGCAAGCTGTGGATCTTACAAGCGAGCAACTAACTATACAAAATCATAGCAGATTGTTGTTTAATATCAGTAGCATGTGATTGCACTGATACATTCACTGCATTTCCAGTCCCATTATTATCCACAAGAAGAACTAAGCTGCTTGTCCAGTCCAATTATGTTCCACACTAGCAATGTCGCTGCCACAACAGCATAGCTGACAATGCAAAGGACTGTCTTTAAACATGTCACTCAGTAGAACCGTACATCAAAAATAATTCCCAATTATCATTGATCCCATTGTCACGGATTACGGAGGGCAGGTCGGACCACATTCGTAACATATTGAATTGTCAATACCCGCTCACATGCCAGCAAATATAACTGCTGTCAGTTGTATTTGCCATCATTGATGGGATTTCTTGCATGAAATGATTAAGATCATATGCTTAAAAGAATATCAGTTAACACAAGTTATTGGTGAGGAATGCTCGCTGTGTTTTAATTTAGTCGACTGTAGTTACACTCCGAGAAGAGCGTAGAAAGTGAGTGTTTACACGTTGAGCGTGGGTCGCATAGCTTCTGTAAAGCTAAAGGAATTTGTTACCTTTATACCAAACAAATTTGTGATCTATATGTACTAAATATGATCACTGTTGAATTGATAACAAACTGAGTTCCATAATCATGTACGGCTTGTATTCAGTATATTGACGTAATGGTGCCGAGAGGAGAATCTAATAATATCTTTATTTCACTAGCTAGCATGCAATACACAACAGTGCTTGTATGAGGTTTTGTCTGCCGAAGAAATATGTTTTGATGTGACCTATGTACTCCTAAACAAACGTTCAACAGCTTTAACACATTTCTTTCAAATTTATTGCGATGAAAATTACGAATTAAATGCCCGTTTCGTTGATTCCCATGAATTGATTAGTACAAGCCGAGAAGAAATTAGCTTCACCAATTCCCGTTCTATCTTTGCTGACTCACAGATATACCATGTTTTCAGACTTCGTAAACAGAAAACAAGCGCAGTTTCCATCGCCTTTCAAATAACATGAATGTGGATGCTGCTCAAGTAACAGAATAAAAAAAAATACCCGAATGACCGACTTAGATCACACTTAGTTGTTCATTTTTAGTGTGATCTTCAATGGAGGGTAAATTGCAGAGAGTTACCGATTTTTCCCTTTGCCTGCCAAGAAAATAAATAGATTTTGCAGAAAGATGCAGATGCCCATTCGGTCATTTATCAGAATACGGCGAGAAGAGCTTGGAATATAACCGGCTCTTTTCACGCAGCGTAAATACATCAGCTGCAATACAGTGATAATGTCTGTATGACTGCGGCGTAGCCCCTTGAACGGGAAACGACTGGAAGGAATACATTTTTTTTTCATTTTTCATTTCTGATTCAACAGCATCAGGAATTCACAATGAAGTGATGCACTGTAAATACATAAGCACAGAAACATAAAATATACTACAGCACAATACAGTCCCTTCGGCCAGCGAAGCTGTGCCGAACATCCACTTAATTTGGAAAGTACCCAGGCTCAGCAATAGCCTTTTATTCTTCTGAGCACCTGTACAGGAGTCTCTTAAAAGATCCTATCCTATATACCTTCACCACTGTCGCCGGCAGCCCGGCGTCTCCAAGCACTCAACACCCTCTGCATAAAAAAACTTACACCTGGGAACTCCTCTGTAACTATTACCAAGCTTCTGAAAACTGTGCGCTCTCGTGCTAGCCATTTCAACCCTGGGGACAGAAGCCTCTGAGCATCCACAACTTCAATGCCTCTCACCGTCTTGTACAACTCAATCAGTTCATGTCTCATACTCCGTCGCTCCAAGGAGAAGAGGCCGAGTTCACTCAATCTATTCTCATACGGCATGCTCCCCAATCCAGGAAATATCATTCCTCTGCACCCTTTCTATGGTTTTCACATCCTACCTGTAGTGAGGCGACCTGAACAGAGCACAGTGCTCTAAGCGGTTTCTGACCAGGGTCCTATGCAGTTGCAACTCGGACCCCAACATCCTCCTGTTCCGGCACACTGCCAAGAACCTTACCATTTGTATTTTATTCATCTTTTATATTTGACCTACCATGATGAACCACCTCACACTTATCTGGGTTGAACTGCATCTGCCACTTTGTTGCTACTATTGTATCTGCTATACCGGAATGACATGAGAAATCCCAATCAGCCGCTGGGCAAGCCATAGACAGATAATGTGCCAAGAATACTTATCGATTAGTAAGTGATTTAATCCATATTGTACTAGAGGAAACCCTTTTGCTGACCAGCTACTTCCATCATACTCTGACTCTGTGATTGTTGATTAATTTACCTCCTTCCTTACACGGGATACATATATGTTTACAGAAAATGCATATATTTGTTGAATAAATAAGTGCCATTTTGTTCTACTTTAAACTTACTTCAGTCGCCCAAAATGTTTATTTATTGTTAGGTATTATTTAGTTTTTTTTTTGAATTTATTTGTTACAACTCCAAAATACGCAATGACACCAGCACTTATCTACACACTTGATGCTCTGCTAAGAGAAAATCGAAGGGTTAACCCTTCGTATGATTTCATCTAAAATAATTAGCGTCTGTTCCATGTAGGTTGATGACGTCAGCGTTGAGTTTCTCTTCCTTATTAATAAGCGGTCCTGTCCGTCAGTTGCTCCAGATTCAGAGAGAACATCACCTCCTGTCACGAAAGGAGTTCCGGAGCTGCAGTGTGAGGCAGAGTAAGGAGAGACTGGTTCGTTCTGTCATGGATCAAAATCTGAGTAGTGAAGCGTGGGATATAACAGGAAATGGGAAAAATATCTTCTGGATGGTTCCATATATTTTCCGAGATGATGATTCGGTAACGATAGATCATCGGGTCAAGTATGTTTTAGTCGCCATTCAAGTTATTTTCTTTCCTGTCCTCGCCATCATTGCTCTTCCCGGTGAGTTATTCCAAAGAAAACATATGAAACAGAATATAACAGCACATTTTCCTTCTCATAATCTCATAATAATGTTATGCTATGTTATGTTATGTTATGCTATGTGCATTTTGGTAATTGACAAACCCGCGGACATCTGTTTAAGAAAATATGTGCTCGCAGTGGCGATGATCCAGAGCAGGTTTAGGAGAATAAACGGTTCACTGGAGTTTAGGAGGATGCGCTGTGGCAACTGGGGAAGCTTACCTGTAATTGAAACGCTCAGACAGATCTGTCATGCAGCGTCTGCATCCAAAGTAGGAGAGGCCTGGACCAGAGAGCGCAGCCTCGCAATAGACGTATACCGCCTTCAGAACTGAGCAGAGGAGGAATTTCTATTGCCAGAGGCAATTTGCGACATATGATTGGAAACTGATACTCACTCACTCAATGTGGGCAAACAGAAAGAAGGGTTAGTGCTAAGTCTCCGGGCTCCTGCTCGATCTGCAATCCAGATTCCCTCGGTAAGAATCAGGGACAGGAACCTGTGCTTCAGGTACACGTATTGGGTGTCAAGGACACTTATTTCATGACAGTTCAGGGTCTGGATTCAGATCTTTTTTTTTTCCGCAGCCCGTACAAAATCTGACAATCGTCAAGCCAAAGTTGGCTTCCAGGCACAAAAGTTTATTCAGAAGGCAAATGAATGTTGGCGCTCATTGCTGGAGGGATTGAGCTCAAGAGCAGGGATATCATGCCACAACGATACAGGGTACTGGTGAGAGGGCACCTGGAGCACTGAGTGCAGTTCCTGTCTCCATACCGGAAGAACAATACACTGGCTATGGAGACAACGCAATAGACGTTCACCCATACCCTGACTCTAACCCTAATCCTAGAGATGAAAAGTTTGAGTCGCCTGTGATTATACTCTCTGGAATTCAGAAGAATGAGAGGTGACCATATAGAGACATATAAGATTTTGAAAGGGTTTAGATAAATTAGAAGTAGGAACGTTGTTTCCCTTGGTAGGTGAGACTCGAACTGTGAGATATTGCCTCAAGATTCAGGGGATAAAATTTAGGACGGAGATGAGGAGAAACTGTGAGTGGCGAATCTGTGGAATTTTCCGCCCAGGGAACCCGTTGAGTCTTCCTAACTAATTATGTTTAAGGTACAGTTATATAGAATTTTAGATAGTGGGGGAATTAAGGGTTATGAGGAATGGTCAGATGAATGGAGCTGAGTTTACGGACAGATCAACGAAGATCTATCGGATGGGGGGGTCAGTCTCGACAGGGTGAATTGCCTACTCCTGCTCCTATTTCTTACGTTCTTATAGTTATCAGTGTTCTGCACTTTCTGTCACTTTACAGACGTTCCATCCAACAGATTGCACGGAGTTTACGCTAGTTTGCAAAATGGTTTAGTTTCATTGAATGGTATTCACTGCCGTTACTTTCCACCATCTCGTACAATCATTTCTAACATTTCTACAGACAAAAAAAAAAAAGACCAGTCTGCTTTATGTGCTTGCTTTAAGGGATCTCTTCCTGATTGGTCATCGCTACCATTGTACTAATCCCACTAATTCCTATCGTTGGCACACACTGCATGTTTGCTTTAAGAAAACTCTTGCTAATGTCTTTACCCAGATTGTTTCCTTTGTTCGCAGTGAACACGGTGACCATATTGGTCCTGTCTCGGGGAAAGTGCGGCCTCTCCAGAGTTGTCACTTACTACCTGGTTGCCATGGCAGTGGCGGATCTTCTGTTTCTTATCCTGGACCTGATATTGAGCAAGATTCTGATTGCGTACTTGCCAGTGGAAGTTGTCGTCTGGTCATTCCGCATGCCGGTCTGTAATATCCACGCTGTTTTGCTTTACAGCGTCACCGACTCTTCGGTCTGGTTCACAGTTGCTTTCACGTTTGATCGATTTATCGCAATATGTTGCCAGAAGCTGAAAAGGAAATATTGCACCTGGAAAACTGCAGCCGTGGTCTTGGGGGCAGTGGCAGTGATCAGCCATTTAAAGGATCTTTACTGGTATTTTAGTCTCTTCGGATATTACTCGTGGATAATTGCTCCATTCATTTGTCTGAACAGGGTGCATTATTTGAATTTATATATCGGGATGCAAATTGATCTCTTTTATTACTTCCTCAACCCTGTTATCCCATTTGAGCTGGTTCTCCTGATGAATTGCTTAACTGTCAGACATGTCTTACTCGCCAGCAGGGCCCGCAGGAGACTTCGCTCTACCGGCAGCGGACAAAGTGCCAAAGACCCGGAGATGGAAACTCGCAAGAAGTCCCTTATTTTACTCTTGGTTATCTCCGGAAATTTCATCCTGCTATGGGCACCTTTCACGGTGTATTCCGCGTGGAATCGGCTGTACTTTACCACGTCTGTGCGTCCGCCCGATTCCCTACGAGAGCTGGGCATCATTCTGCAGCTTCTGAGCTGTTGTACGAACACGGACCTTTACACTGTTACACAGAACAAGTTCAGGCAGCAGCTAAAGATTGTGGTAAAATCTCCGCTCGCGCTCATTGTTGCGAGGAAGCTGTGAACTAGCGGAATGTCTTACCCGGCACAAGTGTTTTTCAATAAATTGCGGGCACCTTCGGTCCCACTCTATGCTTGTTCCACCCAGACCTCGCAAGCTACAATTACGGACAAAGTTCCCTAACACAGCCTCGCAGCGTTTCCTTCATTCACCGACTTTCATTCCCATCTCTGCTGCATCGAAGCTCACTGCAGATCTTCGTACATCTTTCCTCCTTCTACCACCGTGCAGACGTACATGCGTTCGGTTATCAGGCCTTACTCCTACGAGGACGTTTGTGCTCCCGACACTACCCATTCAATCCCGATAGTGACGACTGAATTCGACGCTGAGCTCGCCAATTTCATCAACGTTGCCTGAAATTTTCCGCTCCACCCTCAGATCAACTTGGTCACATTCTGTCACCACTGTCGTCTTATTTTCTCTCTGTCCTCAATTCCAGACACCGATTATCTACCGAAATGTTTTGCAAAGCCACTGACTCCCAGAGCTTTCTTGAATATATCACTTGCCACCCCGATACTTGTAAAAGTGTTCTTTCATTCTACGGTTACGCCCGATGAGTATTTCCATCCAAGGCATTCGAGGTGTGCTCTCTGTTAAAGTTAACGGAAATTCGCTTCCACTACCATCTTCTCCAGCATTTCCTGCGATCCAGCAGCAGCCTATCCCACCTAATATAATGATGGAGGCAGTGTACCTCTGATCACAATTATTACTCCAGTACTCTCCGCAGGCAATATACTTTATTAGCTTCTGCCATCTTCAACGCGATCTCCACCAGACGCATTTTCCCTCCCCCAGTTCCGCTTTCTGAAGATCTTTGTCTGCGCAAATTCACTGGTTTCTGGTCCCTCCATATAGGACGCATCTAGTCCTACAAAGTCCCTCAATATTACAGCTGTCCGTACGCTATCTCTCTCACAGGCGTTAAGACACGAAGCCATCAGTTCGGGTGAAGTAATGTTTTCACCTGCGAAACATTCGGGGTTATTGATTAAATTTCACGCACCCAGTGTGGCCTTTACTATCTTAGAGAGGTTTGATGAAGATTGTGCAACAATTCACCGCCTCCCTCTGGAATCCCCTCACAGGCATGTCGGTCGACAGCGTCTAATACTGCCACGATGAGTCCCAACTCATTGTAGGAGTGAAACCTCACAAACCCTCTGCTAGCCTCCAACCACATGACGTGCACATCCATTTGTCTTACCGCCGGTAAGCAATCTCGTCGGTTTTCTCACAGCTCTCCCTTTACTTTCCCGTCAGTCTGGTGAGCTACTCGCGCATTTCTGGCAAACAGTCCCTCATGAAGTGGCCACTATCATCAGAACTCTTTAATTGATTTCATGGACTTCTGTCCTTACAGTTTCCGCTTCCTCAGCTCCACGACTTCCAGCTATCAGGCCTCGGCATTATTTATTATTCTCTTTCTTTTCGCGTCCCTAGTCACCTGCTTTCCCCCTCCGCTTGACTTGCCTACACTTTCCAGCTTCTTTTCCTTCCCTTCACTGTCCCTAAAGGTGCTTACAGTGAGTTGACTCCTTTACGGTTTTATCTCCTGCTGCAGCGGGAGTAGAGCAGGGAAGACTGAAACGAACTTCCAATGAATCGTTTTGTTGTATTGTGCCTTACTATTCACCTGTACCTTTTACACCTTGTTGTTGTTTTACTTCAATGCACTGTATAATGATTTGGTCTGCACGGACACTATGCATTACAAGCGTTTTAATGAATATTCATTTCACTGCTTTATGGTACCTGTGACAATAGTAAAATAAATCCAATTCCAATCCGGCTACGGAGTATCACTGAGCACATGTATAACATCCTGACCACTACCAGTGTGGTGGGGTGAAATATTACTTCAGGCAGCCAGGAGCGTTTTTCCTGGAACAGTGTGAGCCGGACCGCTCGCTAGGATATAGATTTGTGATGTCGGAATCACGGATAATGTGTAAACCATGTAAGTAGTGCATTTGATCAGGAGATCTATGTGTCTCCCCTGTCCAAGTGCTCCTGTCGATAATTCCGAAATTCAGTGAAATTCTCTGCATTCGCCAATAAATCGGGAAGCATGTTAGAGATTAGAAAAATCCCTCTTGGTGAAGGAAGAAGGGTGTATTTTCCCCTCTGATACAGTTTCGCCGGAAAACAACCCATCCCTCTAAATTTGTGTACCAATATTTTAGTCTCTTGTATTCTATGCCTCATGTCTCCTTCAGTGTGTTCCACTCCATCGAATAAACACTCGGCCTGATCCAGTCGTTCCTTTATACTGAATTACCATTCCATCAAAATGTTCCTTAATCTCTTCAGCACCATTACGGTACAGTAATTCTTCACGGTATTGTGTCGAACGGAACCGTAACGGGACGTCTGATGATAGCAGAAACGAATAAGTATAAATTTGTAAAAAAAAAAAACACCTCTCTGTTATTCTGTTGTATGTCTGAATAGAACAATACATAACTGTTTTTTTTATATATGTGACGGTGCAAATTTTAGATTGGTGTTTATTGAATCAATGTCTCCAGGTATCTCAAATATCAAAATCGTCAGTTTGTTTTTGCTCTGGTCTGCGCAAATGGAAGAAACACGGAGGACATTATTAACTGTTCTTTCCAACTTGGCGGCTACCTTTAGGGATTTATAGACTCAGACGGAGGGAAGGGTTTAATGTTCCAGACGATAAAGCTGGCGTTCATGGAGATTTGTCTCTACTTAGCCGTCTTTCCAAATCCAATCAATGTAACTGATGCGCGTTAGCAAACAAGTCTCATGTCCCAGCGCCAATCCTGGACGTATACCCACGATAGTCCGACTTAGAACACATAGGATATTTGAAGATCAGAGGTGGTGGTGAATGTGAAGGAGACTTTTTCAACGCAGGTTCAGAACATTTGTCCCACAACATTTATGCAGGGCACGATGATAATTTTCTCTATTATTTGTTACTTTGCATGATGGACATCGGAAGCATTGCCGGTTGATGTACAAAGTGTTTCTTGCCGTATCGGCCTCGACCTCGACCTCGTCCCAGGGCAGTACGATCTGCCTGAAAAAACACGATCGAAATGTCCTCTGAAATTTTCCTCTCGGTATAAACAAATTCCTTCCAAGGGTTATGATTCACAGGTAAGGGGAAAATATCTCTGTCAGATCTGTATTACTCATTCATTTTTACATTTCTGCCGATTCTCTCTTCAGCCCATACTGCTGCAAAAAAAAGAGAGAAAGCAACAATTCTTGTTTGCGTGACCATTTCTCATATTAAATATTCATTACCCCGGGCAATATGTCAGAGAATCATCTTTAAACACAATAAACACCCTAGCTCTTCCAAATAGAGACGAATAGAGACGAACA
This sequence comes from Hypanus sabinus, assembly GCF_030144855.1. Taxonomy (NCBI): domain Eukaryota; kingdom Metazoa; phylum Chordata; class Chondrichthyes; order Myliobatiformes; family Dasyatidae; genus Hypanus; species Hypanus sabinus. The sequence continues at coordinate 712,776 of NW_026779051.1, read as the reverse complement.
GAGCCGCAGACAACACTCCAAATGAGGTCATATCAATGCTTCACGTCGCAAAATCATGGGAGTTTGAAGTTGATATTCAGCGTCATTTTGTTCATATACCGGACACAACACGCCCCGGCCCTTCGGCCCAATACATTGTCAGGACAATATGACGTAATCCGTCCTCGATGTAACTCTTCCCATCTCCACAGAAATTTACCCATAATATATGCTGCTCTCCTGAGCAGTGTCTAGGTTTAGTACAAAATAGTCCTCAGGCTGCTTACCTGTGGTCAGCTGAGAACGAAAAGTTCCAGCGCAAGACTAACTTCATTGGAAAATCTTTCAACAAACCATCAATTTTAAGGCACCTCTCGAAAGCGAGTGCGATGACTGGCACGGTTTATCCCTTCAAAGTGCCGCATCATTTCAACATAGAGCAAACAGATTGATCGCGTCTGCTGGTAGAACATCACTGACCACTCTGGTACTCTCACTGAGTATTCTGACCGGTCACTGACCACACAGGCAGGGTCACTCCCTCAATATCGGCAATCGTGTTAGCAATGTTTTCAACACGTCCACGATTAAAACATAATAATAAATAAACATGTATATCAATTATGTATATTGAATAGATTTTTTTAATGTGCAAAATCAGAAATACTGCAGATTAAAATAAGTAAGGAAGTGTCCAAAGCTTCGATGTACATTTAGGAATCGAATGGCAGATGGGAACAAGCTGTTCCTGAGTCACTGTGTTTGTGCCTTCAGGCTTCTGTATCTCCTACCTGATGGGAACAGTGAGAAAAAGGCATGCCCAGGGTGCAGGAGGTTTTTAATCATGGACGCTGCCTTTCGGAGACATCACTTCTTGAAGATGTCCCGGGTATATTGTGGCCTATTCCCCAAGATGGAAACGACTAGATTTACAACCTTCAGCAGCTTCTTTCGGTCCTGTGCACTAGCCCCTCTATAACAGCCAGTGATGCAACCTGTCAGAATGCTCTCCGCAGTACAACTATAGAAGATTTCTGAGTGTATTTGTTGCGAGCAAAATTTCCTCAAATCCCTAATGAAGTATAGCCGCACAAAGCATGTTGAGAGCTTTTGCCCCAGAACATTTATGCAGAGCACGATCTTAATTGCCCACTATTACATGTTAGTTTGCACGGTCCATATCACAGGTACTGCCAGTTCACTTGCCGAAGTGCTGTTTACACTTTCTTATCATATCTGCTTCGACATCGTCCCAGGGCTGTATGTTCTGCCGGAGAAAGTGCCATCGATATTCTCTAAAATTCTCCCCCGTCGTATAAAACGATGCCTTCCAAGGGTTTTGAGTTACATGTGAGGGGAAAATATATCCGATTGATTGGAATTTTCATTCATTTTTACACCTCTACCCGTTCTCCCTTCAGCCCTAATGCTGAAAAAAGAAAACAGCAATCCCTGTTTGCGTAATTATTTTTTTCATATCATCATATTTCTTAAGCTGGCAATATATCAGGGAATCACCTTTGAACCCAACAAGCACTCAACCTCCTCGCAATGCCGACGAACAGAGCAGCAGGCAACACTCCAAATGGGTTCATATCAATGCTTCACACAGCAAAATCACGGGTGTTTAAAGTTGATATTCAGCATCATATAGCACGTAAACGAATACAGCACAGCCCGGGCCTTAGGCCCACAGTATTGTACGGACCCCGATGACGTACTCCGTGCTCGATGGAACTCCCCACTTCCACAGACAGTTACCCATAATATGTGCTGCTTTGCTGAGCAGCAACTAGATTTGGTACTAAATAGTCGTCTGGCCCCGGAAAGTTTCAGCGTATGACTAACGTCATTGGAAAAGCTTTCAATAAACTTCGGGAAATTATTCTTCTCCAGGCCCTTTCGTAGATCGTTATCTCCAACGTATTCATGGTGAGTCACAGTAAAGTATCCCCAATGCCTTTTGTGAATCCGGCAATGGCAAGTTCCGCTTGCGGTCGACGGAATGTTTTCATTTCCTACTCATGTAACGGTTCTTTATACGCCCTGCGTAGTTATTCGTTTGTTCTTAATATACAGAAAAAAATGGATTGACGGGTTAACTTTCCTCAAGATCTGGTTTAACTGGCATTGAACCGGACACGTAGATATTAACTAACCAGATTGTAGGGTTGTGGATGTTGTTCCATTATTCAAGGAACAGGTTAGAGCTCGCCTAGGAAATTATAAACCTGTGATTCTTAATTCAAAAGTTGCTAAGCTTATGAAGAAGATCAGGAGAGGTAGCAATTATGAAAAATTGTAGAAGCATAATATGATTCGGAAGATTCAGCATGCCAAAGCCAGGTTGTGCCTTATGAGCTTGATTGAAAATTTTGAGGATGACTAAACACATTTATGAAGGTAGAGCAATAGACGTCGTACATATGGATTTCAGCAAGGCATTTGATGAGCTACCAGTGAAGGCTTATGAAGATGGTAAGGACACATGGAATGCAAGGGGGCAATGCTTTGTGTATAAAGAACAGGCTTGCCCACAGAAGGCAAAGGATGGTTGTAGATGGATCATATTCTGCATGAATGTCGGTGATCACTGGTTTGCCTCAGGGATCTGTTTTGGGACCCCTACTGTTCGTGATTTTTATAAATGACCTGGATGAGAAAGTGGACCTGGATAGGGTGTTGCAGATAGTGTGAAGGGCGGTCAAAAGTTACAGCGGGTTATTAAGAGGATGCAAAATTGGGCTGACAAGTGTTAGATGGATTTGGACCCAGATAATTGTGAGGTGATTCATTTTGGTAGATCAAATATGTAGGCAGAATATAGAGTTCATACTAGGACTCTTAGCAGTGTGATGTCCGAGGGATTCTGGGGTCAGAGTTCATGGGACACTCAAAGCCGTTAGGCAGGTGGACACTGTGGTTAAGAAGGCATACGGTGCATTGACATTCATCAACTGTGGGATTGAATTTAACAGCCGAGAGGTAGTGTTGCAGTTATATAGGACCTAGTCAGACCCCACTTGGAGTACTGTGCTCATTTCTGGTCGCCTCACTGTAGGAAAGAGGTAGAATCAATAGAAAGGGTGCAGAGGGAATTTACAAGGATGTTGCCTGCCTTGGGGAGGCATGCCTTATGAGAATGGGTTTTGAGAACTCGGCCTTTTCTCCTTGGAGCGACGATGGATGAAAAGTGATCTGATACAGTTGTCCAAGATAATGAGAGGCATTGTTCGTGTTGATAGGCAGAGCCTTTTTTCCCAGGGCTGAAATGGCTAGCACGAGAGAGCATAGTGCTTGGAAATAAGTACAGGGGAGATATCAGGGGTAAGTTTTTTTTTACGCAGAGTTTGGTGAGTGCGTGGAATGGGCGGCCGGCAACGGGGCTGGAAGCGGAAACGGTATGATCTTTTAAGAAACTCCTAGAATGGTATACAGGGCTCAGAGATATAGAGGGCTATCGGAAATCCTAGATAGTTCCAAGATAAGATAATATTCGGCACAGCTTTGTGGGCTGAAGGGCCTGTATTGTGCTGTGGGTTTTCTGGTGTTGTATGTTTGTATGATAACAACAAAATCAAACATTAGACGGAGGTGACATGGAGTTAAGAAGCTGTAGGTGCAAATAGACTTTGTTGTACGAGCTATCTGTCGATAATCATGGGGATATATATATATATGTATATATTCATGTAGACAGGATAATAGATCAATATAAATATTAGGATAAATATAACAGGATAAAGGTGATAGATCCTAAGAGAGATAAATTGTAGAATGCTTCCAAATAGATTTTCTGGAATTGCAACCTGCGAAATATTTTTATGTGTGGATAGACTGGATGTGGAGAAGATATTTTCTATAATAGCTAAGTCAAGGGCTCGAGAGCACAAATTCAGAATTGAGGCATAACCAAATAGAATAGACATAAGGAACAATTCTTTTACACAGGGAGCAGGATCGGTAGAATTTCTTGCTACAGACGGTTGTCTCTGCTTAAATTTAAGATGTGGAATTAATCGCTACAGACAACTGTGCATAACAGGTCATTGTTGAAACTTAAGCCCGAATTTGGTGTGTTCTTGATTAATCAAGGTGTCAGAGGATACGGGAAGAACGCAGGAGGATGGAGTTTTGCGGGATACAAGCTGAACTATCACATGATGGCAGAGGAGGCTGGATAAGGATAAGGAAAGTGCCAAATTCTGCAGGTGTGCCTTCTGGTCTTGTTCTTATAATTTTTTTTTTCAGAGCGCTTGAGCATTTTTTATTGCTGAAAACGTGTTTGATATTTGATTGGCACTTCCAGAGAAAGTTGCTAAATCAGAAACAATTCCGTTCCTTTATAGAATCTTTGAAAGATAAACAGATGTATTGAAAGTGAAAGCCGCTAACAGAGTCGCAGGTCTCCCTTCCCCTAACAATGACACTTACCAAGAGCGTTGCGGACTTAGGGCGCAGACCATTGTTGAGGATCCCTAACACCCGTTCAACAGTCTCTTTACCTCTCTACCGTCAGTACGAATGAACTGAAGCACTGGCACTGGGTCTGGAGACTGGGTAACATTTTCTTTACTCGGGCTCTGAGATTAGTGAATATCTTCCTACCACCGAGCTGTTGTCACCCGGCCAGCGAGGTGCTAGCTGTTTATTGTATGGTTTACTGATTACTATGTACCCATGGTGAACATTACACATATTTTGAATTTTATTTTAATATCATATTTGTGGCAATATTCGTTTAATGCCCTCTGTGTGGTTTTCTGATGGGTGAGCGTACGTTGGTCCAGAGGAAATGTGTTAGGTGTGATTGTATTTATGTAAAGTCAATTGACAATAAACTTAAACTTCAGCGTGACACATAAATATGCAGATGTTTAGGGAAAGGTTCCTTATGCCGTTAATCTGCATTAGAGAGGACCGGTAAGATGGCCAGCATGGTCAGGACTGGCTTACACCTGTACGTTATCCCCTTCGAGCTATTTCTTCGAAGTACTATCTCAAATCATATTTATTTACTTTTCCGCAGATATTGAACGTCTCTGCTACACGATGCACTGCACTTGAACATATGGAATACAGAATGACAAATAGAAAGCGAAGAACAACAATGGCGCGAGACTGAGCCTGAGCACGAAGGGATGGAGTACAGAAGGAATTAAAATGAGAAATATCGCGAAACAGTGAGGAAGAAGGTTAGAGTAAGGTATGATGACAAATTCTTGTCAAGCGGCAGCTGAATTTAAATCGCAATAATTTCTGGCAGAAGACGTTGAACGAGATATTTCATGTAAAAGCTGAAAGAGAACAGCCTTAACACGAAACATCAGAAGCAGTTGTCGAAAGAGAGACGACATCGTAATCGGCTTTTATTGTTGGACAAGCTTCATTCCATTGCTCATTTAATGATTTTGAAATTAGGACAAAGGGATATTTCACCATATTCTTTACCTGCTCCCTGAACTTCGTCTGTGTTCATGCAGCAGCTGAAAAGCTGGAACATGAATCCCAATTCTTGAAGAAAATCCGGAAAGTACGCTGGCCTCAACCCCATAAAGCGGAGCCGTGTGTTGATAGAGGAGAACATGAACAGTGCCCATAGCAAGATAAAATTACCAGAAATGGCAAACAATAAAACGATGGATTTCATTCTGCTCGCCATCTCGGAATCTTGTGGAGTATCTGCAGTACTCTGACCACGGAGCCGCCTCCGGGCCCTGCTCGCAACTTTAATCTGCCTGACGGTCAAGGTGTTGAAAAGCAGGATCAGAGAAATTGCTGCCCCAGGGGTCAGGATATAATGAAGGAGTTCTACCGATCCCCAGGCAGACGAATTCTAAATACCGTACCTTGTGTTACAAAGCCACGGGAAATTCCAGAGTATATAATTACCAGTGAACATAAAATACTAGAAGATATTCTTCAGACAGCTCACAGCAGTGACCGTCCCCAGAACCACAATCGCCTTTCGCGCGGTGCAATGCGTTGCTCTCAGTTTCTGGCAACAAATAGCGACGAAGCGATCAAGGGTGAAAGAGACGGTGAACCAGACGAAGCAATGTGTGGCTGCGAACAGAAGGACGGCGTGTATATCACATATGCGGATTCTGGCCACTAATTGATATTCTCGGTAATAAACAATGGGAATCTGTCTCCATATCAGGTCCAGGATAACGAACAGCAGATGATTCACAGCCATGGCCACCAGGTAGCGAGTAATGCATTTGGAGAGACCGCATTTTCCACGGGATAGGTCTACGATCGACAGCAGGTTAACGGAGAGGAAGGAAGTAGAACAATATTATCCGATGCTACAAAACATTCATAGGTTTGTTTCAATGTCTGTTTTTTTTTAATTCAGAAAATCTGCTAGTAAGACTGCATGTGTGGAAAAAGAAATGAGTAATCGTTTCTGTTCGATCCCAATTTGAACATAGTCGAGTCGTGCTGCCGCCAAAGAAAACAATGTCCGTGTCATATGCCAGAGATAGTTAAGCAGTTTTCCATTCTGTTTCGGATTCCAATCCTAATTCGGAAACTGATTAATCATATATTGCGATCAGATATATCAAACCGGATATGATCAGATAATTTTATATAAATTTCATAACTTTATTTCTTAATGAAATCTGTTTTTTTTTTATTGATGAGCTTGGTACGGTTAGATATCTCAGAAAGCAAATACTCTTCCTGGAACAGTTCTAAGCTATCTTCTCAAGAAAGGTAGTGACGACGTTTCGGGCCGAAACCCTTCATCAGGAGTCCTACCTCCTCCCATATTTGCTGTCTGGCCTGATGAGTTCTGCCAGGATTTTGTGTTTTCATTTATTTCCAGTATCTGCAGATTCACTCGTATTACAGAGAAAAATATGTTGAACACAATGTCATATTAAAATGTATAAAGTTCGTCGAAATTCCAGAACAACAAAGTGAGAAATTTGGTTAAAAATCCAACACTGTGGGGCAAGGCAATTGCGTGAAATTTATCGGGACCGTTGGATAGAAGTCTTCCAATGAAGAGGATTTGTTTCATGATGGAATGAATGAATATACCTGCACAGACAGGCAGTGTCCTGAGATAAATAAATTGAGCATCACAGGATTGAGCTGTTCTCGCATCAGCAGCTGAGTTGAACTGAAAAATAAAACTCGTATCACATATTGTTACTATTAAAATAATATTGTTAACAGAGCTGGTTTGCCAGTGGAGTACCAGTGTCTCACCCACTCTACCTGCCTTCACTGCTGGTGATAAAAAGCTGTCAGTAGTGCCATCTTTTAAGTATCTGGGGAGCATTCTCTCTGAGGATGGCGGCATTGACAACGGCATCCGGAGCCGCATTAAACAGACATCAGCTGCCTTTGAGAGACCTCGGCGTAGAGTCTTTCAGAGCAGGAACCTTCGTCCCTCTACAAAGGTTGCCGTATACCAAGCGATCTGTGTCACCACCCACATTTATGTCTGTGAAGCTTGGGTAACCTACAGCCGTCACATCAGGTCCTTGGAGCGCTTGCACATAAGCTGCCTTCTGCGCATCCTGGGAATTACCTGGCGTGAGCGGGTGCCTCACACTGAAATACATGTGAAGACAAAAGGCAGAAGTATTTGAGGCCATGATTACTCAGCGTCAGCTGCAGTTTCTGGGGCACGTGATCAGGATGCCCACATGTCGGCTAGCCCGCAGAGTGTTATACAGCCAGCTACATCATAGTCGACGCTCAGCTGGAGGGCGGATGAAGCGCTATGAGGATCAGATAAAGAATGCTTTATGAAACTGAAAGATCAGACCTGCAGACCTGCAGGATGCTGCTGCTGACCGTATGACCTGGCGACAGCTCTGTAGGGATTGGGTTCGTATTCTGGAGATGGAAAGAAGAACCGGATGACAGTAGAATAGAGCCAGGAGAAATGCAGCCATGGTTGCTATCACTACCAAGACTACTACGTATACATGCCCACCCTGCAATAGAGCTTGTAGATCCAGGATAGGATTGCATAGTCATCAAAGATCTCACCATTAAAGGAGTGGACGTCGTCATCGAATTTAAATGGGCAATCGAAGGAGTAGAAGAGAGAGAGAGAGAGAGAGAGAGAGAGAGAGAGAGAGAGAGAGAGAGAGAGAGAGAGAGAGAGAGAGAGAGAGAGAGAGAGAGAGAGAGAGAGCGTCTGTTTGTTTGAGTGTGTTTGAGAGGGAGAAGGAAGGGAACGAGTGACAGAGGGGAACGAGAATAGTGTGGTGGAGAATTTGTACAGACAGTCTGTAATATGACTAGGAAGCAAAGCAATACACAGGTAAAGACAAAGCAAGCAATTTAACATTGTTAAGTAGTTTAGAAATTTTGCAGCACACGGTTATTCCTCCTGACATTTATGACCTGAATGCTCATGACAATGAACTTGAGCACGAAATGAAAATTTGAGTCGCAAGTTCATCCCCAACATTGAAGTCCAAACAATGTTTCTGCCCAGGATTGAACTGGGGAACTTTTGCGTGTGAAGCGAACGTGATAACCACTACACCACAGAAACGGTGCAAAGCGCTCATTGCTCAGCGCTGTTGAACAATGACCAGAGGAAGCCCCTCCCCACAGCAATAAGAACAAAACATTGCCCACCGTTCCTCTCAGCTTTCAGTAACAAGTATTAAATTTGTTCGACGTTATGCAGTGACATGCGTTAACAATTTCCTGTGAACTTTCGACATGCAACATGTAACTGAATTATGTTGCATACATAAAGCAAGGAATTAAAACATTTTCCTCTAGCTTCCATCTGCAATCTGGGGGATTGTTGATGCAATCTGCAATCTGCAATCTCAAACGCAATCTCATTCTATTGTCAATGAGCAACTCGGTAATGAATCTTTGCTGCGTTCAAAGACACCAGCGATCTTCAGCACTCTTCAGAGATGATCTGTCCGGAGTCAATGGTCACTTAACCAGGACCTGTGATACTCATCAGCTGCTCATGCGGCCATCCTCAACCAGCTCCCATAGCTACACGTGACCCTGATCGGTTGGGTGGAGGGGGTGTAGTGGGTTTAGTAGGTCGGGTATCCGGGCCCAACAGTGACATGCAGGCGAGCGGAGGAAAGGAGCGGCTTACATCTCTTTTACTTGGTCTATTTGCAGGAAAGTAATTCCTGTCATTTTTCAGTGGATTTTTGGATAAAGAAACTGAACTATGAAAGCATGTGCGGCTTGTGTGCAGAGCTGCAGATAATGAAAGAGGCCGGGGAGCCTAGTATAGGATATCCATTCTGCATCATCTACAGCTTTAAACAGATGTATTTTCTTCTGACGTCCGCTGTTGTGAATAATATAGTAAATACAATTGTTTCCATATAATGGATGCATTTAAACATACGTTTAACGTATTTAAATACTCCAAATATTTCAAAGAATGCTGCAAATTGGTGCTGAGATTTGTGCTGTCTCAACACGGCTGTGTAAAACAACAAAGAATTATTGCACATCACAAATCAGATTAATTACAGTCAGAAATAAATGCGTCAATTCAAGGTAGTCTGCTGACGTCACAGGAGGGTTTTTCTCTCTCTTATTAATACTTTACTAATCCTTTCAGTCACTTCCCCCAATTTCAGCGACAGCAGCCTCTCCTGCAACGGACAGAGATCAGGAGCTGCACAAAGAGGAGATTGAGGGCAGACTGGCTTGTTCTGTGATGCATCAGAATCTTGGAAAGTCAACTTGGAATATAACAGGAGATGGGAAAAATATCTTCTGGAAGGTTCCATATATTTTTATAGATATTAATTAGATAACGTTAGATGATCGAGTCTCACATGCCTTCAGAGCCATTGAAGTGATTTTCTTCCCCATCCTCGATATAATTGCTCTTCCCGGTGAGTCTCTTTCCAAAGATAACGTAACTGCACATTTTCCTTCTCACGTGCACCTTCGATAGTAATAATCAATACTGCTGTCGCACATACCAGTTAGGCAAATTTTTGTGCTATGCATTTTGTTAATTTACGGTGCTGATGTCCCCTGTTTTAGAAAATCTGTGCTGGCAGTGGTGATCATCCAGAGCACGTTGAGGAGAATAACCGATTGAAAGCATGAGGCCGTGCCTGTATTCGCCGGAGTTTAGGAGGATGGAGCAGGGGGATAGGGGAAGCTTACCTGGAATTGAAACGCTCAGATCGAGCCGTCATGCAGAGGATGTATCCAACAGTGGGAGAGTCCAGGACCAGAGAGTGCAGCCTCAGAATAGATGACTGCCTCTTTCAGAACAGAGCTGAGGGGGAATTTCTATTGTCAGATGCAATGTGTCTGACGACCTCTTTGACACAGACTTTTACTGACATTAAATGATTAGATGTACTGTATTTAGAGCGGAGGTTAATAGGTACTTCATGGATAGGGACATCAAAATATAAGTGGGGAAGGCAGGAGAACGGTGTTGGTAGGAAATACATCGGCCATGATCGAATGGCTTATGACCGTGTGCTGTGATCAGGCTGTCTCACCTAATGCTCTGAAGGGCTGCTGCTGAGTTTCCGGCTGCATGTTAGTCCCGCGCTCCCAGTCCGGAAGGGGGCGAGTCGAAAGGAGGATCTCCGGGTCGGATTGTTCCTGGTCGTGGTCAAGATGGCCGTTCACGGGTCTAGGTGACGGAAGATGAAAGGGCGCTGCCGGAGCCGAAGGCCTGCTCCTTTTCGGAGCACACGACCGTGCCTGGCTCTCCTTCGAGAGGGAGCACGGGGTCGTTGCGGACACATTGTCGAATTTCCGTGCCGGTGGTCACGGCGGCGGAATGACTGTTTTAAAGACGGCAGCAACCATATAGTAATTTTGAATGTAGCTACTGTTTTGTAAATATTTATTATCTTGTGTTCGTGTGTTGTAAATAAACTTTATTGTTAAAGAAAGTTAATGCTCTGGACGGAAGGTTCATAATTCTGATGCGTAAACTTACAGAAGATTGTCGCACACAGCAGCCTGTCAAAGAGAGTTGAAACTTTACATTTTGGCAGGATTCTTTTGCAATTAACCTGTGTCCCACTTCCCATTGTTTTCATGGCTAATCGGTTCCTGAACATTATCCAGGTCTTTCCGCTATTAGGATATTCGGACGTATCGAACATATTATCAAAAAGGTTAATCGCATTTCGGCTCAAAACAGAACTCCCTCCCTCTTCTAAACTCTCGGGATATCCTAACAGCATTCTTCAAGTTGCCCCATTGACTGTAGTTCCATAATAGCATGCCGTGCACGTTGTCTAATTGTGAATATCTCTCAAAATGATTCCTCTTCTGTCCAGGATTGTGCTCGCCTGTTCTGTATCCACGTATGTGAGCAGTTAACCTTCTTCTGTTATTGATCAATTGTCACTCGGAGTCTCTGACAGTTTCAATGGTGCTGAAAACATAACGCATTATCAGTACTTTGATGAATAGCATACAAATATGAAGAAAATAGTACAAGGAGACGATGGGCCTTCTGTCATGATTTGAAGCGGATAATCACTCACTCAATGTCGACAGCAGGAAGAGAGATGCAATAATTGTGCTTTGGGTCGCTGTTCTCTCTGCAAACCAGCGCCCTGCGTAACAATCATGGACGGGAATCTGTGCTTCAGCTAAAAGTGGGGGGCGGGAAAATCAAGGACACTTATTTCACGACAGATGAAGTTATGCAGACTGAACAGATGATACATCATTCAGCTGGTTTTCCCTCAACATGTACGTAATTCCCTAATCATCAGCCATCGTTATCTGTTGATCTAACAGATTGTATTGTTTACAGTAATTAGCAAAATGGTAGAAGTTTACAGAATGGTAATCTATGTGATAATATTCCACTGGCTTGTTGTCTACAGTATTTGATCGCGTTAAGGTTTATTGAATGGTAATGCTATAATTATATTCAGCCGTCTTCTACAATCATTCCTAACATTGTTACTGACAAGAAAGTGGTCTACAGTATATGTTTGCTTTAGGAGAACCCTTCCTGATGTGTTTACCCTGATTGATTCCTTTCTTCGCAGCGAACATGGTGACCATATTCATCCTGTCTCGGGGAAAGTGCGGCCTCTCCAGAGTTGTCACTTGCTACCAGGTTGCCATAGCAGCGGCGGATCTTCTAGTTCTTATCCTGGACCTGACATTCAGCAAATTTCCACTTATGTGCATGTCATACTGCGTTTCCGTCCGCTCAATGCCCAAGGTGTGCAATATCCAAGCGGCTCTGATTTACACCGTAACCGACTGTTCGGTCTGGTTCACCGTCACGTTCACCTTTGATCGGTTTATCGCCATTTGTTTCCAGAAGCTGAAAACAAAATATTGCACCGGGAAAACTGCGGCTGTCGTTTTGGGGATAGTGACTGCGATCAGCTATTTGAAGAATATTTACTGGTATTTTCGGCTCGCAGAGTAATACTGGCAGGTAAATCTATCCATTTATTTGTATGGAGAGATATTTGATTTAAATATCTAAATCCAAATTGACCAATTTTATTACTTCCTCATCCCTATACTCCCATTTCCGCTAGTTCTGCTGACAAACGGCCTCACCGTCAGGCACGTCTTTGTCACCAGCAGAGCTCGCGGGTTCCCGGAGATTTACAGTGTACCAGAGACCCGGAGATGGAGAAATGCAGAAAATCGCTCGTTTGATTGCTGATCGTCTCGGGAAGTTTCATCCTGCTGTGGGCACCTTTTACTGTGTACTCTGCGTGGGATCCGGTGTCTGATCTTACCAGATGTGTGCCTCCACCAGAGTCGCTGCGACAGCTGGGCATCCTTCTGCAGCTTCTGAGCTGCTGTACAAACACGGCCTTTACGCCGTTGCACAGACCAAGTTAAGGGAGCAGCTAATAAATGTAGTAAAACCTTCGTTTACCCTCATTGTTGCGCGGAGTTTCTGAATCAGCGGCCTCACCCACCCGGACCTAACTAACACTGCAGGCACCTTCTGTCCGACTGGACCGGAGCAATCCTTGTTCCACTCAGTACTCCCAAGCAGCAATTATATACAGAGGTCCCTCACACAGTCTTAGTGGGTTTCCGTCATTCGCCGGTTTGTCTTCCCATTTCTGCTCCATCAGAGCACCCTGCAATTTTAAAGTGCATTGTGCCCCACAGATCCACCGTGCGGTGCTATTGCCCGTCCTCGTACATCGGTGCAGCTCCGAGAATGTGGTCCTGAGTCTGTGTTCCCGACCCCATCCGTTCAACCCTTACATTGACGTTCAGCTCATCAATTTTGTCAACGAAGCCGAAAACTTTCCCGACCGCCTTCAGATATGTTTGGTTCCATTCTGACACCTGCCTTGACTGTATACCTCTCCTTTCGAACTCCAGCGACAGATTGTCTACCGACATCGTTTGCAATGCCACTGATCCTCCCGGCAATCTGGGCTGTATCTCCTGCATCAGTAGCACTTGCGGAAGCGCTATTACATTCTGTAATTTCTTTGGATGAGCAGTTCCTCATGAACGTTACGGGTGGGAAGCAGAGGGAGAGTCCGATATTTTACAGTAAACAGAAATTCTGTTCCATCATGATCGGCGATGACATCAAACATTATCTGCTCTATTTTCATAAAGGGTACCATTACCGATCAATACCCAAATAATAAATGAGATTGGGTCTTCTTGTCCTCAGATAACACACCACGTGACTCCGCATGAACGATAAATATCATAACCTATGTCACATCAAAAGCCATATCGCCACCATGCACTCCATCTCCGCTTTTGCATATCTCTCTCTGTGCGATTCTATTGATTCCGTGTAGCACTCCACAGGTCTCCCGTCTCCCTGCTACCTTGTTTAACACCGCATCGGCCCGTACTCCACCTCTCCACCGGCACCACTACTCTAAGCCGTCCATCCAGGTGATATTTTCAGCTGCGAAACCTTCTGATCATGTTTTGAAACCCATGCTCCCCGTACGGTCTGGTCTACCTTAGTAGGATCCGACGTAGATTGAGGGGCGGCTTCTTCGGAATCATTTGCTCTATACGCCTTCCTACTCAGGACTTGGAGGTGTCCATCTATTTCAATCACACTTCAGATCTCGGCGCCGGCACGTTGGCCCGTAGCTTTCAATTCTGCAACGAGTAGTCCAACTCAGCTTAAAGAAATAACAGCTTATAATGCCTCTAGTATTCTTGAACCACATGCTTTGCAAATCCATTTCTCTTACCACCGGGGAAAGAAAAATCTCAGCGATTCTCTCACCACTCTCCCCTTTATTTTCCAGCTGTCAGCTGCGCTTCTCGTGCATTCTCGGCCACCACGCCCTCATTACCTGTTTATCAAGATCCGCTCGTTTCCAATCTCTGTCCTTTATTCTGGGCGAACACCCCAATCAGCTGAACTCATGTTTCTCGCTCAGATTATTTTCCTCCCCTTCACCGGAACATTTGCTTTCTACTTGGCTTCTGCCCATGTCTTTTCCAAACCTAATGGAGAGTCTCGGTCAGAAATATTGACCTCCCATTTCTATCCATCCATGCTGCCTGACATGTTGGTTCCTCCTGTAATTTGTTTGCTTTGTTCATGAATTCAATTATCTGCAGAACTTTTTTTTTAATCTGTCCCATTCAACGGCCAATCAAATCATTTCCCAGCATCAAACTGGACATTATGGACTGTGCCGCCTATCGCTGACAAGATGTTAAATAATGCAGATGCCCATTGCAGCCACAAATTACCGCAATCTTGAGGAATCGATGTTCTTGTTGTGATATTGGAGACGGCGCTAGCGGATTGTTCATGTCCGAACATCTTGGCGACGGAGGATTCCTGGAATAGATACGTAGCTTGGGAAATAGAAGGGGAATAAAATCGTGCTGGGAACTGGTGTTCCAGGTGACCGCAAGGACAGTTCTAAAGAGCTGAATGATGTGGTTAATAAGCTAGCGTCTGTTCCAACCAATGCGGAGGAGGCCTCACAATCGGAGCACCGGTGTATTCACTTAACGCCCAAAGGTTTGCATGTGAAACATTGCAGGAACGGCAGTGCTGTTAAAGCCCTTGAAGTACAACTTCGCATTATTATTGTGGTGGGGTGATCCTTTTACTGACTTCCTTGCTAAAACTTCTTTTATTTTGCTTTCTGTGTTGCCGAGTCTGAACGATGCCTACAACATTTGCGTTTTCATGTTTTATCTGACACGGAGTTGTTTACAGTGAGTTGAACCCTCTGTTCACCTCTATTATTGTCGCAATCGGAGTGTAGATAAGGTTGATCCTTGACCCCACAATGTATTTCGTTGTAGTATTATTGTTCAACTTCAGCTGTTACAACTTATTCTACAGCACAGTTGTTTTAATTCAATGCACTCTATAAATCGGGGAATGGTTCCATAATTCTGTAGGTGTCCGTCAAGTTTACCTCCTCTCCCCCATTATCTTCAACATCATCCTGGAAGGGATCATGAGTGTTTCCCTGGAAGAGCATGTGAGCACAGTCAGCATCGGAGGGAGGAACATCACTAAACTGAGATTTGCTGACGACATTGAATGACTTGCATAAAAGACGATGATCTCGGGGGTGGAGTTTCAAGATGGCGACGTAAACATCTGCCTTTTAGGCGCTCTTCACTTTTCTAACTATAATCACCCTTTAATCTAATCTTTTCGAATTTAATCAAATGAGTTGATATTTTCGATTGACTTTTTTTCTTTTAAAACTATATTTGATCTAACTTTGTCGAACTTAAAATGGCTACAAGTAAGAAATCGTCTAAGGAGCCTTTATCTGTTGAAACAATTTCTAATCTTCTGGACACTAAACTTGCAGGTTTGGATAACAAGCTGCAAAGTAAAATGGCAAGTTTGGAAAGTAAAATGGCAAGTTTGGAAAACACGTTTACCACGAAAATGTCTGAACTTGAAGGAGCTGTTAAATCGCTTGATACTAAGTTTCAGTCGCAGGCATCGGTTATTCAGCGGCATGAAGATAAGTTGGCGACTCTTGAAAAATTAATTGTTGAAAAAGTACGTACAATTGAAGTGTTGCATAAGAATGTACAATCGACTCTTAAGACTGTAGATCAGTATAAGTTTAAAATTTCTGATCTCGAAAATCGATCTCGCAGACAGAATTTGCGTATTATCGGGTTTTCCGAAAAAGTTGAGTCCGGTGATTTAACTGAATTTTTCTCTAATTTACTATGGGAAATTTTCGGTGGTGAAGGTTTGCAAACTAAACCTGTTATCGACCGCGCTCACAGAGTTGCGAGGTTTTCGTCTGTGCCTGATAAACCACGAGCGGTGATTGTTCGCCTTCATTATCCTCGTGAGAAAGAGCTTTTAATTCGACTAGCTCGTAAAAAAGGTATGATTTCCTACAAAAACTTTCAATTTCGAATTGTTGAGGATTATTCTTTTGAAGTAATGAGAGCCAGGATCGCTTTTAAACCAGTGATGGCAGAGATTCATTCGATTGGACTTAGACAAGCTTTAATGTATCCAGCGAAGCTTAGAATTGTGCTGCCCGACAACAGTCAACGATTTTTCAACACTCTGGAAGAAGCAAAGAAATTTGTTGGAGAATTTCGATCTTCTACTGCAACTTGAACTATGTGTTATGTGGAAGATTTTTCGGAGAGAGGATATCTTTCTATTTTAAGTTTTAACCTATGAAATTGGGTTATAACTTTTTATTTTTTGATCTATGGGTCCGGTTTTATTTTACTAGCATCATTGTTTATAGATGTTTTTTTTTAATTTTGATAATATTCTTTTTTTTCTTTCTGTTTTGGTTATATACGTTTATATTTTGCATTAATGATTTATCTTTTTTTTAAGATGTTTATTTTTCCCGTAAGATTTTGTTTTTTACAAGCATTTATCTGTTTGCCTGTACTCAGATATGGGACGAATGTTTTGGATTTTTAGTTTTTTTTATATATATGTTGTACTGTTTATTATATCCCTTTTTTTTAAATGATATTTTGTCTTTTAACAGATCGCTGAACTCACTTTTGTATTTAGTAATATGGCTTTTTCAAAATGGCGTTTCTTCTTCCCATAAGTCTTTGCTCTTGAAACGTCATCTTGTATTTGAATATGGGATTTTTTTTTAAAGGTATATTACACTTTTAAATTTTGACGTTTATACCTTTTTTTATTAATGATTGTTGTATTATATTAGTTTTTTTTATTATTCTGATTGATATATATATATTTTTTTTTGCAACTCTATATTTTAATTTGGGTGATATATAGTTTTCTACTAATCTTTTTTTTATAGAGCTGCCATCTTGAAATGGGGGTAATATTAGTATTAGATTATGCGCCTGCCGCTTGGCTTTTTTTCGAAGGGTGGGGGGAGGGGGTAGGGATCTTTTTTCACGCTTTTGCTTTTTATTTTTTTGCTTTTAGTTTATGGGCCGACTTTAAATTACTAATATTGTTGAGGTGTCATGTTCTCCGGCTGCTCCTGAATCAATTTTCCTCCTTCCTGAATTGTGGGTTATGTGTCTTTTTAACCTTTTATGATACACACAATTAATATTGGTATGATGGATAGATCTGTTAACTTTATCTCCTGGAATACTAATGGTTTCAATCATCCGATTAAACGCAAAAAAATATTTAAAGTATTCCATAGACTGAAAGCTAATATTATCTTTGCACAGGAGACCCATATCAGGAGGGAGGATAATCAACGTTTTTTTAGGTTCTGGAAGGATCAACAATTTCATTCGAATTGTACCGCCAAAATTAGGGGTGTGTCTATTTTTATAGATCCCTCAATATCGTTTACACATCATGAAATTATCTCTGACCCACAGGGTAGATTCTTGTTGATAACTGGTTTACTTTTCCATCGGAAAGTTGTTCTAGTTAATATTTATGCTCCAACTTTGATTGACCTGAATTTTTTAGACGTTTATTTACCTCTCTTCCTAATCTAAATGAATATATGTTGATAATGGGTGGAGATTTTAATTGTTGTTTGAATCCTTCGATGGATAGATCTAAACCTATTCGCACTCTTCCGAATAGATCAGCCCTACGTATTAATTCATTTTTGGTTGACTCGGGAATTACAGAAATATGGCGGTTTTTGAACCCTAAAGATAAAGAATTTTCTTTTTTTTCACATGTATATCATAGCTACTCTAGAATTGACTATTTTCTTATTGATCATCGGTTATTAACGGATGTTATTGATTGTAAATATGATTCTATTACTATTTCGGATCATGCACCTTTGAAGTTATCTATTAAGATTTCGGACTATTCCAATAACACCAGATCTTGGAGACTTAACGCTACTTTGCTTCAAGACCCAGAATTTATTACTTATATAAAACAGCAAATTGACTTGTTCTTTTCTACAAACTGTACTGAAGAAATCGACAGAGGAATACTTTGGGACTCTTTTAAGGCTTTTATTCGTGGTCAAATTATCTCATATTCTGTTGGTAAAAGAAAACAAAGATATTTAGATATTGCTTTATTGGTGGATAAAATTAAGGAAATTGATAAGATTTATTCCGTGACTCCTACCAAAGAAATTTATAAGAAGAGAGTTGAGCTTCAAATGGAACATAGTTTACTATTATCTTCTTCAATTGAAAACCAATTAATTAGGACCAGGGCTCAATTTTATTTTCATAGTGACCGTACTGGTAAACTGTTAGCTAATCAATTAAAGGCTATCTCGACTAAGCGACAAATTATTAAAATTCGCAAATCAGACGGTAATTTAACTACTGATCATAAAGAAATTAATAATACCTTTCAAGATTTTTATAAATCTTTATATCATTCAGAATTTAATGGTGACCAGTCCATGATAGATAATTTTTTTAACAATTTGAATATTCCTAAACTGACTGATGAAGATCATAGTCTGTTAGATGCTCCTATTTCTATAGTGGAAATAGGAGAGGCTATTTCATCAATGAACTCAGGGAAAGCTCCTGGTCCTGATGGTTATATAGTAGAATTTTTTAAAACTTTTTCTTCTTTGCTTTCTCCTTGGTTATGTGAAATTTTTAATGATGCGTTTGCTAAGAAGAGATTACCTCAATCTTTTTATGAAGCTAATATTTCTCTAATTCTTAAAAAAGATAAAGATCCTACTTTATGTACATCTTATCGCCCTATATCATTATTAAATGTAGATTCTAAGATACTTACAAAAATTTTAGCTATTAGATTAGAAAAAGTACTGTCTCAGATTATTTCAGAAGATCAAACTGGTTTCATGAGGAATCGGTATTCCTTTTTTAATGTTAGAAAATTGATTAATATAATTCATACTTCACCACCCACAATCCCAGAATGTGTTATTTCATTAGATGCTGAAAAAGCTTTTGATAGAGTTGAATGGATATATTTATTTAATACATTGAGAAATTTTAATTTTAGTCCTAATTTTATATCGTGGATTAAATTAATATATCATAAACCTGTTGCTTCTGTTTTTACGAATAACCACAGATCCTCTTTTTTTCAATTATCTCGTGGTACGAGACAAGGTTGTCCCTTAAGTCCTTTATTATTTAATATTGCATTAGAACCTTTAGCTATTGCTATTCGTGAATCTCCTAATATTTTTGGTATTACCCGTAATGAGAAGTTATATAAATTATCTCTTTATGCTGATGATTTGCTGTTATATATTTCTGACCCTGATAGGTCTATTCCTGCTATTTTATCCTTGTTGGTTCAATTTGGTACTTTTTCTGGTTATAAACTAAATTTAGATAAGAGTGAATTATTTCCTTTAAATGCACAAACTTTATTGACTGATAGGATACCATTTAAAGTGGTTACTGATAACTTCACTTATCTAGGTATAAAAATTACCAAGAAATATAAAGATTTATTTAGACTGAATTTTTTACCTATGCTTCATCAAATTCATCAACTTACTACAAGATGGTCTCCCTTGTTTTTATCATTAATTGGTCGGATTAATGCTGTCAAAATGATGATTTTACCGAAATTTTTATATTTATTTCAAGCCCTACCAGTTTTTATTCCTAAATTTTTTTTTGATAACATTGATTCAAAAATTTCTTCATTTGTGTGGCAAAATAAAAACCCTAGGTTAAGTAAAAAGCAATTACAAAAATCAAAAAAAGATGGTGGTTTAGCTTTACCTAATTTTAGATTTTATTATTGGGCAAATAATATTCGTAATTTATTGTATTGGAAATTAGATTTGGATCACCACTGTGCCCACAATGGGTAAATTTGGAATGTAATGAGGTAAAGGGATATTCTCCATTCTCTGTTCTTGGTTCTTGTCTTCCTGCGGATTTAGTTAAATTTAATAAACAAATATTTAATCCTGTTATTAAACATACATTACGAATTTGGTTTCAATTTCGTAAGTTTTTTATTTTGAAAAACTTTGTTCTTGATAGCCCTATCTTATTTAATTTCTTTTTCAAACCCTCCTGGACAGATCAAGCTTTTAACATATGGAAAAGGAAAGGTATAAAATGTTTTCGTGATCTCTTTTTTGAAGATACTTTGATGTCATTTGATCAACTTTCTAATAAATTTGAATTACCTAAATCTAATTTTTTCAGATATTTACAAATTAGAAATTTTTTACATAAAGTTTTACCATCTTTTCCTAATTCAACTTTGATGGACACTACAGATTTGATCTTTACCTTAAATCCTTGTCAGAAGGGATTAGTAGCTTTTATTTATAATATGATTATGAAGATACAACCAGAAATATCAGTTAGAATTAAACAAGAATGGGAAAAAGAACTTCAATACAACATATCAACAGATAAATGGGAAAAAATTTTGCAAATGGTTAATTCTTCTTCTATATGTGCTAAACATGCTTTAATACAATTTAAAATTGTACATAGAGCTCATATGCCTAAAGATAAACTTGCTCGATTCTATTCTCATATTAACCCTCTATGTGACAGATGTCATTTAGCAGTGGCCTCATTGACCCATATGTTTTGGTCATGTCCCACTTTACATAATTATTGGAAGGATATATTTACTACTATTTCCTCAATTTGGAATATAGATTTACAACCTCATTTTATTACTGCAATTTTTGGCATACCAAATGAAGATGGTAATCAGTTTTCCCCCTCAATCAGACGAATGATTGCTTTTGTAACATTAATGGCCAGAAGGTCTATACTACAAAATTGGAAAGAAGTAAATCCTCCTACTACATTTCAATGGCTTTCTCAACCTATGTCTTATCTGAGTTTGGAAAAAATTAGAAGCACTATTTTTGACTCATCAATTAAATTTGAAGAAACTTGGAGACCGTTTATTCGACATTTTCATATGAATTAATTTGGCCTTCTCCAGACCTTTCTGCTTATTCATGTTCAGGTATGGAGTTCCGGAGTTCTTTGACACTATCTTATACTTGTAAACTGTTATTATTGCCTATGTTAGTTTAGTTTTAGTGTTTTATTTTTTTTTAATATATATATTTTTTCACATATTTTTTTTAATATTTTTTTTTCTTTTTTAATGGTTATTTTTGTTTTTTTTTTCATATAATCATGTGGACTTGATTAAGGTATTTTCTTTTGTTGATGTTTAGTAGGATATTATTATCTTATTATCAATGTGATTTCAAGTCTATTGTATTTATAATTTACTTATTACTATGTTATTTTTTTTGTGTATATGTGAAAATCAATAAAAAGATTGAAAAAGAAAGAAAAGACGATGATCTCGCCAATCTGGTCAGACATCTTGACTGAGTCTCCACACAGTCTGGAATGGAAATAAGTGCCGAGAAAACCAAGCTCAAATCAAATGACAATGGTGTCAGCACAACAGAGATCTTAGTCTCCATGGTCAGAAACTTGAGACAGTGCAGCAGTTCAAATACCTAGGGGCAATGATCTGTGATGAAGGATCAAGGCCAGAATTCTTGGGACGAACCGCAAAGACAATGACTGCCCAATCCAACCTCAAGACAAAACGAAGGGACAGCAACAGCTCCATGAATTACAAGATGAGACTCCTGCGTGCATTGGTATTCTCCATTTCATGTACGCATGCAAGTCATGGACCATCACAGCAGAGCTACAGAAAAAGATACAGGCTTTGAAATGAGATGCTATTGCAACATCTTGTGCATTTTGGACCACAACACAAACGATTCTTATTCCAACATTTCACTTAAAAGCTGGTTTTCGAATTGATCAACGGGTGTTGATGAGAAGCTGAACAAATGAAGCGACTGAACAAACTTGTTTTTATCCTTATTGGCGAAGATGAGGATGTTTTTGGTGAACACGTATACTTACCTGTGCAGCATGTCTTGGAAGGTTTCATCAAAGAAGCCTTAAGAAACACCTGGGATGTTGGAATGTTCGACATACATCAGTAAATATTCCAAAATTTCCTTGTGGCCAATGGATGTTATAAACGTTGTCTTCCATTCACTACCTCTCCCCCCAACTGCGAGAGGTGTTGATCAATTTGAAGGTACTCTGTAGTACCAGTTATGTGAACATATGGACCCGTGGATTGTTTCCAATTTGTTTTCTATAAAGAGCTGAGGGTAGAATTTCTTAATGATGATTTTGTTGAACCTACAAAGGGACGTAGGTCCGTAGGGACGCATGTCCTGCACAGGCTAGAGATCTGGATGGGCGAATTAAGCTTTGCTTGAGCACTTCTACGATGTCGCCATTGATGGCGTCGTCTCAGAAGGAGAGACGGAGAACATAGTGTCTTGGTGAATGTTGGTGCTCAACAGGTGGTTGATTGAACAGTGATGTCTGTGGGTTGACATGGTGCTTAACTTATTTAACTGAAGGCGATGGCTACTTTGCATGACTCCCGTATGAGCTTGGTGAGGTGAGGGTCTCCCCCGTGTCCATCGATTTATCGGATGAGAAAAACTGAGGGTCTAGGCAGCTGGCCCAACAGCTGGGTTCCCAACTCAGCAGGGTCTCGGATGACAAGGCGGAGTGAGGGTCTTGAGTTGGGAGCCAAAAGTAATCAAGGGTGAAAGGAGAGATGAAAGGTCCCACGGGGCTCCACGAAGCCATGTGCTGAAGCCGTAGGCGCCCTCTGCCGGTCACAGGTTGTAAGTGATCGTAATCCTTATCAACGACGTGGCCAATGCAACATCTCCAATTGTGTTAGTGACTCAAATTGATTGTACTTCGTATGATGATCACTTCCAGACGCTTTAGTAGGATACAGTCAAACCAAGTGAGTGACATTAAGCGGTCAGTTCAGGTCCACAGTGCAGAAAAGCATGTTAAGTAATTCTCATCTGCTAAAATACACAAATTCGGACTTTGGGCGACTGACAACTTTCTGAGCAGCAGAGGATAGTTTGGAAATCAAAAGTTGCGCTATTGTGAGAGTTATGGAGCATTATGAGAAAAATGTGCCCTTTGGTGCAGCTCGGCGCCGTGGGCCTAGTTGCACTGACCCTCATCTGTTCCACAGTCCTCAGAAACACACCCATTGGCGTATTCATTTAAATTCTTTTGGAAAAAGTATTAGAAAGAAATTTAAAGACGTTTCAGCGCAACCATTTTGATTTTTATTTTTTTTTTCAAGCTGCATCTGTAAATTGTCGTGAATAGTTCCCTATTATGACAAAAATAGGATTTCAGGGGCACAGGTAGCGAAATTTCGAGGAGACCGACCATCGGAGAAGTGGATGACCCCAAGTCGGAAACATAAAGATGCTACCAGGAGCAATAGCAACGGCGAGACAGCTGAGACTCAATTTCCGGGTGTAACCGTTACTTTTCTTTGACTGTTTGTGGAGTATAAGGAATACCTAGGGGGTGTGCAAATGTGTTTACTCTACTGTTATAACACCGCCGCTTTCAACCATGTCGTTTAATTTTCTCGCATTTTTTTTAAACGAGATTCACCTGACATTACACCATATCAACTAATTCCTCGCTTTCATTCCCATTTGCCTTTGCATGAGTTCCGTGTTTCATGGTCTAATACAGAAACAAAAACCCGAAGAACTCGACCAGTGAACAGACTGCGTGTAAAGAGCAAACTGTTAAACTCACCCTCGGCACTAGGTCAAGAGTGTCAGTGTCTCAATCTCCAACATGGAGATTGTGGGTCAGTGAAAGATAAATTAGACTGTGGAACTTTATTCAGCCTCCTTGAATTATGAACTATTGCCCATTCTTTAGGATTATATCGTACCGGGGCGAGAATGTGGCATGTGCATCACGATGGAATCAACGAGAGAGCAGTTCATACGCTGAAAGAAATAAAATTATAACAGCTCCTTTACGATTGTTAGAGGGCGTCCAGTTGGTTGCTGAAATGCCGTTACTCCCATTTATGCTTTACCTCACGATGACGATGGCGGTGGAGAAGGCTACATTCAGCGAAAACATACCAATAACCAATGGAATAATATTTGATAAAGATTTATAGTGTGATAAACCAGAGAGTGCTCTCCCCCTCTCTCTCTCTCTCTAAGTGCAGATAGGCAACTAAATCACTGCGCCAATTCCTTACACCAAAACGAAACGAAGTAAGTCAACACGTTAAGTTAACATATGCGAAAACATCCTCCTTAATGGATGCGCATGACATGGAGAAAATGTTTCACTGAGGAACACAGGCAAGCCGCTCACCATTATAAAACTCCTGTGTGAAACAACTATTCCCCAACCGGTTTAATTAGAAAATGACAAATGCTCTGCTGATATCTGAAACATTCCGTTTGTCAAGCTCTTGGGGCTTCCACTGGAATCGCAACCCTTACTGATGGAGAAGAGAAACTCGAATCTGACCAATATTATGTATCATTGCGTCAGGACCTTTCGCGTCAGTGAAGGCAGATATTTGCAATATGTTGAACCCCGTATTATCAATCAGCAGACCTATTTTCATTAATGATGGACCTTCCATTTCCTTCTCCATCAGTACATCAGCACCCTGGAGAACCCCGTCAACCTTTGGGAATATCCCAGCCCTACTCACCAATGGAAGGTATTCACCACGTACCTCAATATTGACCCCTGTGTGCCCCGCGCTGATCATGTGACAGACTGATAAATCACATTCTATAACTGACAGACTATTGCTTTATTACTGCGAGGAATGTCCAGACACAGAGAAAGGCTCTTCTTTTGTTGCATTCGTTTCGGATCATTCAAAGACATCGAGGTAGAAAGTTAAGTAAAAAACAAAAAAATAAAATACAATGCCGTGTTATATTTCCAGAGAAGGTGCAGTTCAGATTGTTAAACAAGTTAAACCAGTTAATCAAGTAAACTCGACTATCTACCTCACCATCAACAACACTACAGATTGACCGTTATCTGCAAAGCAATTGTCACTGTTTGATCACATCTAACGAATTCAGGCACTCTGTAACTGCATTCATTTGCACTGATTGGAAGATTCTTCGCTTCATCCTGGTGCAAACTTCAATATGAGCTGTTTTACCATGTTTCGGAACGCATAAATTTCATTGACGCACACAATTCTGGAAGAACTCAGCAGACCAGGCGGCATCAATCGAAATGAATAAGCAGTTGAGCATTCAGGCCGCGACCCAGGTTCAGGCTGAAAAACGAAGGAGGGTGATGCCAGAACAACAGGTTCGGTTGGAGGCGGAAGGGGACAAGATGGAATGCCGGACGGCTCA
The DNA here is from genome assembly GCF_030144855.1 of Hypanus sabinus. NCBI lineage: Eukaryota > Metazoa > Chordata > Chondrichthyes > Myliobatiformes > Dasyatidae > Hypanus > Hypanus sabinus. The sequence goes on along the minus strand of NW_026779051.1, from coordinate 687,190 downwards.
GTAGGTCAGGCAGCATCTATGGAAATGAATAATCAGTTGAAGATTAGACCATAAAACGGTGAGAGCAGGATAGTCCATTCAGCCCATCGAGTCCGCTCTGCCATTCCATTATCGCTGATCCCGGATCCCACTCAATTCCAGACACCTGCAAGCTGACTTCTCGAAATATATAATTTGATGCCCGACCGATCAGGAAACCATCGACTTCCACATTGAATATACACACGCTGTCCTCACCGCAGTCTGTGGAAGAATATTCTGCAGGTTGACTATTCTCTGGCTAAAAAAAAATCCTCCTCACCTTAGTTCTAAAAAGTTCTCCTCAATTTATAAGCTGTGCCCTCTAGTTCTAGATTGGTCCACCACAAAAAACATCCTCTCCATATCCACTCTATCTAATCCTTTCAACATATCTGTGATCAAGCCATAACATTCGACGTTACTTGTGACAGAATAAAAAGTGGTACTCCACCAACTTGAGATTGGTCTTATCCTGGCAGACGAGTAGGCTATGGAACGTTATGTCAGGCCGGAAATTGAAATCTTCAGCCATGATTATTTGGAAATGAATAAACAGTTGACTGTTCCGGCAGCGACCCTTCAGCAGGAGCCGAAAGCAAGGGGGTGAGATGCCAGAATAAGATGGTTAGGGGAGGGGGAAGAAGAAATTTGGAAAGGGATAGTTGAAGCCAGGTGGTTGTAGAAGAAGGACGAAATAAGCTCCTGGGAAGAGATGTGGAAAACGCAAAAGCTCGGGATAGATGAATCAGATATGAGAAGAAAGAGGATCATGGGAGAAGGGGAAGGAGGAGGAGCATCGGGGGAAAAGGTAGGCAAATTAGGAGGAGAGTAAAAGGCCAGTGGGGAAATGAGGAAAATGGAAAAGGAAGGAGGGAAAAACTGGAAAACAAAGATATCCATGTTCATGCCACACGATTTGAGTTTAGCAAGGCGGAATATAAGTGGTTACTCCGGCCGCCTGTAAGTAGCTTCATTGTGCACAAGAGGAGCTCATGGACCGACATGTCGCACCGGGAATGGGGACAGGAATTGCAATGACTGGACACTGGGAATTCCGCTCATGTTGATTCAGCTCAATACTCGACGAAGCCTTAATTAACTTGAAGAAGGGCCCCAGCCGGAAACGTCGACTGTTTATTCATTTTCAAAGATGCTGCCTGACCTGTTACTTCCAGCATTTTGGTGTGTTCCAATTAATTTTGTTAAATATTTACCTGCATTCAGTATCTTTGTAAGCCATGATAAAACTTTAATTTACGCTTCTTCACTACATTACAGGAACTTGAAAACAACATTATCTTGTTTATATTTCTATTGCTGTGATCTATAACCGAGACAATACTCAGACTGAGACAGAGTAGCGCAATGACAGTATGGCATTGGTTTATATCGACAAAGTTTATGGATTCAAGGAATAGACACGATAAAAATAACAATCAAGAAACCAAGAGTCGAGCTGGAGACTGTTTCACATCAATATTCACTGACTTCTCCAATCGACATTTCTTCATATTTAAGATTATGCAATTTCGTGTCAAGCAATCCATACCTCATCACAACTGGGATTTAATCAAATGAAATCATGTTTATTTTTACCCCAGCTGTTGGAAGATACGTCAGCCTTGTGTTAGCATTGAATATATAGTGTGCTGGCGCGAGTATAAATGAAAGACCGTGGAGATTCATCTGCTCAGAGTTTCTTCAGCGAGATCGCGGGCAGCTGGAGACAGACTGGAAATCAGACAGCATGCTTGAAATATTTTACCGTGTGAGAAAGACATGGTACTTGATCATTGCCGTTATTGGTGTTCCCGGTAAGAGCATAGACGATCTAATATTTGCGGTTCTGTATGCGCGGCCTTTGGACTCGTTCTGTTACGGACAGCGTTGTGATTTCGGTGGATCAGTGAGTGCGGTTCAGAAATTGTGACAAAACTCTGTGTACGTTCAGAAGTTATCATGCTATGTAATCAATGGCCTAGGATGAAAATAAACCGACGGATGAAACAGATATAGAGTAGAAGATCTAGGAGATGGATTCATGTTACAAACTCATGTTTTGATATATCAAAAGGCAGAGCCATTATGAAAGAAAACGCCGATAATACAACGCTTTCGGCACCTTTTCGGGCTACTTGGTGTACTTCCGTATCAATAGCGTATCGGGCTTTAAATTCAAATGTCATGGTATTGCGCTAGGTTTCATGAAATTTCTGCAAGTCTGCAGGCGTCGCCGGAAGCGAAACGTCGGCGAAATTCAGGAGCGAGTTATAAACATAACTTCTGTGCGACACTCCGAGTTTCGCAATTTCAAATAAGAGTTTGTGCGCCTTTTCGAGTAAAAGGGTTTGTTTCAACGCTCGATTATCCGTCATGCGTCGATAGAATTAAGAGCCAACCCTACAGTGTCCGATAGAGTTCAGACGTGGTAAGGTTTATCCGATATCCGGCTCTGGAACAATAAGTATCAAAGCATTTAGAGTATTCTGCAGCAATATTGTCTTTTCCTTGGAAATTGGATAGTTTAAGCACTACCGTCCAAGATACTCACCCAGCGTGTCAGACAACATCTTTCAAAAGGAAAATTCAAAATTTGCAGTCGGATTCCTTGACATACTGCAGCCAAGCGTAGTTGCAGGTTTTGAAAGAAGCGAGCCAAGGGAGGCTGCTGTACGGAGATAATAAACTGGAGTTGGGAAAGGGACGAAGACATGCGAACGCGGGAAATGCATTTGATTTGAACTTTGTAAATTGACTGAAGCTGTGGGTGCAGCGTTTTGCTGTGTGGGGCGATTCCAGAACAAAGTGACAGGAAGGCGTCACTCACCATCGCTGAGAAATTTGAAGTAGTATCCAGTTTTACACATCAGTTGAAAACCTGATGGTAGGAGTTTTTAATTAATTTGTTCAAAACGGCCTGGGCGATCAGTTGGCAATGCCTGCTTCCCGAGCACCGATAACTTCTGGTACCGTGTACCATAACTTTCACCAAGCGTACACACGTGAGAGTTTTCTGCGACTCCCTGTTAACACCTTTAAAACTTCCTGAAATGAGTTGTCTGCAAAGTTTCATTGTTCTCAATGTCCAGCTTATCTCTTTCCTGAGACCCACAGAGCAGCGAGACAGTGATTAACCCATTCTTTTTGTTGCTCCCCCAGTGAATTTACTGGCGATTCTGATTCTGTCCAGGGGAAAGTGTGGCCTCTCCACTTGCACTACTCGCTACCTGGTGGCCATGGCAACGGCGGATTTACTCACCATTATCTTTGATGTAACGCTGTGGCAGATCAGTTATTACTACTTCCCCGGGACTTTCCTGGATATCACTCCCGTGTGCAGCGCGATCTCTGCGCTGGGAATGGCAGCTACTGACTGTTCTGTCTGGTTCACCGTCACTTTTACCTTTGATCGGTTTGTCGCCATCTGCTGCCAGAAGCGGAAAGCAAAGTATTGCACCGGGAAAACTGCGGCTGTGGTTCTGACAACAACTGGCGGTCTACTCTGTTCTAAAAATGTTCCTGTCTCTTTTAGATATCATCCATTGAAAATGATTGACAATATACCCTGGGACTGTATTCCAAAGTCGAGCTACTTTACGGATCCCGGCTGGGTGGGGTATCGATGGTTTTCTATCATTCTCATGCCGTTACTCCCGTTTGTGTTAATACTGCTGTTCAACGCTCTGACAGTCAGACATATTTTAGTGACAAGTCGCGTCCGTAAGGGGCTAAAGGGTCAGAACAAGGCGGAGAACCGCAGTGACCCGGAGATGGAGAGCAGGAGGAGGTCTGTGATCTTACTTCACACCATCTCCGGAAACTTCATCATCCTGTGGTCAGTTGGTACTGCCGAAGTCCTTTATTACACCGTTGCCCGCTTGGATCAAAATAATTACAGCGATTCTGAAATAATATTTCAACATTCGGGATACATGCTATTCATATTAAGTTGCTGCACAAACACTTTTATTTATGGGGTAACTCAGTCGAAGTTCAGAGACCAGTTCATCAACGCAGCGAAATATCCGCTCAAATCAATTGTTCAACTAATTTATAAACAATATATCTAAGTTTTTTCTCGGCGGCGGTCGAAATGTTCTCCATCTTGACTGTACAGAACTGTCGGTAATCGGTGAACGTGGCAGCCGGGAGAAGAAATCTGGTTTCGAGCCCAAGCGAAACACAGAAGTTACGGAGAGAGGACAGGAGGATGGGGTTGAGAGAGATCATGAATTAGCCATGTTAGAATGGACAGGATGGCCTGATTCTTTCCAGATGTCTGCCAACCTGAAATTGTCCATTAGATATAGACAGCGTCACTCTTGTTACGATCCAACACCTGGACAGCAAGTGTCCTCCGCTCCTTTTCGATCTCATTGGGAGCTTCGTCCACCTCGATTCATGCAACACTCTGTTTAATTTCCCGATTACAACTCACAATTTCAGATTCCAGTGCGTAAGCCCTGTTTTCCAACTGATGATTTCAACGTGCCGTATCCATAGAAATCGTTTTATTTTCTTTGGGCTCAAGCTTAACCGGAGCACATAACTTTGCTGAGCAAACGTCCGTCTCTTTCTTAGTTCTCGCGTTAATACTTTTCTTGTCAGGTGAGAAGTGCATTTGTCAAAGACGCATTTGATTAACATTGTACCATATTAGCAATCGTCA